>NC_037309.1:2084983-2384983 GCF_001040885.1 Strongyloides ratti | reverse complement strand
TAAACAAACAATTGTTATCATTTTTTGTATTTATTTGACATACATAAAAGTTAAGCAAAGAATTAATCAGAGATAATAGAATAATATTTAATTTTAACTATTGTGCACAAAATTTGTTCAAAATAAAAATTATACTTATGGGTATATTTTAATTATGTTAAAATAATTAAAATTATTTAAACTTTTTTTTTCTAATAATGCTCAATATTCAAAATAAAGACTATTATTGATAAATTTTACAACCTATATTTTTTTTCAATATAAATTAAATTAAATATGTTCAATATAAGAATATAGATTAAGTGGTTATTCCATATTATTTAATAATACTCTTTGTTAATGTAAAAAATAATTTAATCAATTTTAAATTCTAACAAAAAAATAACTAATAATTTGTTTAGTTTTTAAAATAAACAATTATTAATAACAACTGTAATACCAACCCAAGTAAGGCATTAGTAGACAGTATGGAATAAATAGAAATAAAAAAAGAAAAAGAAAG
This sequence comes from Strongyloides ratti, assembly GCF_001040885.1. Classification (NCBI taxonomy): domain Eukaryota; kingdom Metazoa; phylum Nematoda; class Chromadorea; order Rhabditida; family Strongyloididae; genus Strongyloides; species Strongyloides ratti. Next base: position 2,384,481 of record NC_037309.1, on the reverse strand, counting down.
AAAGAAATTTGTTAGGGTTCTATTGAACTTGGAATTATCTTAAGATAAAATTTTTTTTCCAATGATAAGGAAGGAATCTTGAAATAGTATTAATTATTATTTGGTCATGCAGTTCTTTTTAATAAATGTAACCAATTGCATATAAATGTTATTTTTTTATCCAATAAAAAAAAATTCATATTCATTTAAACTCTTACAAAGACAACATTGAAGATGCCAAAAGGCAATTTCTTCTAGAAGGGTAATATTTAGAAATTAGGATCAGTAAGAAATATAAATTATTATTTTTTAATATTGAATATTTGCGATTTATGATACATAATGTTTTTGTATAAAAAAAAAATAATAGTAAAATTATTAAAATTTATTTTTACGTTTTAAAAAACAGTATATAAGTATAAAAAGAATTTTTTCTATAAAATAAACTCTTAATAAAATGATTTTTTTTTTAATATTTTGCGCGTTAACATATCAATTATTTTGTATGAATTGAGGAAAATTTATTTCTTGTGTTTTTAAAAATTCTATAAAAAAATATAAGTTATCAAATTTTTGTACACTAAATAATACTTAAAAATATTACATTAGTATAACAACTTAATGCTTGTAGATAAGAACATCCAAATAATTTCTAATATCAGGAAATTCCGGTTTTTTTCAAGCAAAAAAAAATCGTCCGACGTCGCAAATAAACCGGATATCATTTCTACGGTTTGTTGAGAATATAAAGTAATTTTTAATAATTTTTATTGTAACCGTTATTATGAATATCTAAAATATTGCCTCATTTATTTTAGTTTTTTAAAATTCAGAAATCAGAGTTAAAAATTTTCCAAAAAGAATCATTGTAAAATATAGAAAAAGAATATAAAAAAATGTACTAATCAGTACATCCTTGTTTTTTTGAGTCATCAATATTAATAGTATCATATTTAAAATTTATTCTTTGGAAAATTTTTATTATTCTTTTATATTTAATGCTTAACAAAATAATGAGTTTCTTTTGTTTGTTTCTATATATTTTTTGTATTTAATAACATAAAAGTTTTGTTAATTACATGCTTATATTTTACTATTTATATAGAAACTTAAATGATTCAGATCTTTTGTTTTTACATAATAAAATATTTTTGAAAATTTGTCAAATAAGTTATTTATTAATTTCAATCTAAATAAATTCTACTTTTCAAAGCAAAAAGATATAATGCTTTTTTAAAGGTAATAGAAAAAAAGCTTTACGTTTTTAAATTGAAAAGCGACCAGTTATAATTTATGATTCTACAAATGGTCAAAAAGATGGGCTCAACCGGTGATCGAAACCGGGGCCTCTCGCACCCAAAGCGAGAATCATACCACTAGACCATTGAGCCGTGATTACACTGAAAAATCAAAAAAATCCTCGGTTTCTAAAATTTATTTAGAATATTTTATCAATATATTTCTTATATATTAAATTTGTGATTTTTTATGACATATAATCATATGTAATATAAAAAATATCATTATTTTGACATATTCGTTATTATTGAAATTAAATGTATTTATCCAAAGATCGTATGATGTTATCAAACTAGTAAAACATCTCATTAAAACTATTATTAAATATTACTTTCATATTTTTTTTTATTTACTTAAATTTAATATTTTATTTTAATAATTAATAATTATTAAAAATTTGTTTATTATTTAAAATAATTTTTTTTAAGTTTTAAAAATCTTTTAATATTGTCTTTTATAATATACACAACTTATATAAATTTAAAATTATACTATATAAACAATGAAACTGTTATCTTTTTATTTTTTATTCATAATTAAATGAGTAACAAAAAATTTACTCTTTTATCATATTTATATTTATTAGCTAAAATTATGAAAAACGCGGTACTAATATTAATTTTAATATTATATCTGTTGGCAATGATAATAATAAATTTTTATGATTCTTTAAACCTTTGCTCTTCAAAGATTATGATTTTTTTTATAAATCTTTTATTTATTAAAATATTTTTAATAATTTAATATACAATTATTTAATTGATTAAGTTATTTTCTTCACATCTGCGGCATCTTTTTAAAACTTTTTTTTATTGTAGCGTTTGAAAAAATATTCCTAACAATATTAATCTCCTTTTTTAATTTAATTTTTTTTTATTAATTTTTTTAAAAGAGAAGAGTTTTAGGTGATTTAAAATTTTTATTTAAATTATATTAAATGATATTACTCTTTTTAAATGTATATTTAAATGTTTGTTTTTTATAAAATTTTATTAATAATAATGTATCACATCAAAATGAACTTGTGCAAAAATATATATAAATCAAATAAAACTGTATAAATAAAAATCCGTTTTGTTAACTTCAAATATTTATAAAAAATTTGAATTTTCAGTTCACAAAAATTTCCTTGTTAATTAATTCTAAAAGCACTTTATCATCAATATTTAAAACAATTTTAATTAATTAAATGATACAGTAATACAGTATTTAATAATTTTTTAATTTACTATTAAACAAGAAACTTATATATCAAGATTATAAAAAACAACAATTTTAATTAAATTTTTTGAATATTTCTAAAAATTAAAAAATAAACTCTTTAAATTAAAAGATTAATCAAATAAAGAAATGAAACTTTTTTATAATTTAAATCATATTGGTTTTTATTTAATTATAATTATTCTTAAAAATCTACAAAAAATATTTTAATAAACTTTATCTATAAAACTAAACATTTAAAATTTGATTTAAAATAATACTAATTTAATTTATATTAAAATTGGATAATACATGTATAATAAATGAATAAAAAAGTTATGATTTTTGAACTATACACAAATTAAGAAAACTATAATTATTATTATTGAAATCATCATTGTGTAAAAATTTTAAGTTAAATAATTAGTAGTTTTAAAGTTTCCTCATCATATATATCATTTATAATACTATTTTGGTTCATTTTACAAAAGTTTGAAAAACATTTTAAAAATTTATTCATATTTCAAACATAATTAAATATAAAAATTAGTTTAAAAAAGAGAAGTAAACCAATAGTACACTTTAATATTCATTTTAGACTATTTCTTGTTTTATAACAGATTCAAATATCAAAAAGTTTAATGTTTTAAACAAAATATATTTTAATTATGGTATATAAAAACAATCAAAAATGTGCATTTTTTATAAAAAAAAAAAAAACTAATTGTGAATTTAGTACATAGAGTTAATCTATTATCAACAGTTTAATTAAAATATTATATTTATCACTATTAATTAAAATATAAAATATATTTTCCATCTTTTTATAATAAATGTTTTAATTTTCTAATTTTTTATAATATGGAAAAAAAGAATTTAAACTTTTAATATGCTTTTCTTTGCAATCATTTATTCAAAAAATTTAAAATTATTTTAATAAATTGAGTGATAAAATGTTTAGCAAGAACACAATAAAAATTGTAAAAACATTATATTAAATTTTAAATAATAGATATAAAAATCATGTTATTTTTTCAAACGTTTTGATTTTCTTGTTTTATAAAATTAATATAATGAACACGTTTTGATAAAGAAAGAACAGAAAAAGTACTTTAATAATATGTAATTAAAGAATAAAAGTTTATAAAAATATAATTTTTAATCTATTTAATGATTTAATTAAAAAATATTAATAATTTAAATATTAAAACATAATCTAATACTTACTTCTATTGTATTTTAAAAAGTATTTCGATCTTTTATTAAATATATAATACTATTATTATAAATTGTTTATAAATAATTATGCATATTTTTATTAATGTATAAATATTAAAATTCAATTTTAATTTATATAATTTATTTTTTTTTATAAAAACAAACAATTTAAAAATTAAAAAATGCAAATTTAATGATGCTAATTTTTTGTATAAAAATCAAAATTATTAATAAAATTTCATTATTTAATTTTGCAATTCATCAAAATTAATATGTTTACTAAACAACTTTCTCCAATTTTTCTTACTATCAAATTTATTCTTTTATTTTCTCTTATTAACGTATTAATTAATCAAGGATATTGCTACCCTCCACGTGGTGTACATACTCCATTCCGTGCTGGACCTTACAAGCCCATAATCGAAAGATTACATCGTAAATAAAAAAAAATGTGCATCTTTTGCACACCAAAAAGTGGATTTTAAAGTTAAAAGTATAAAAAAATTAAAATTTTATAAACATTTATTTGCAGTAATGAAATTGTTTTTACAAGCTAAATTTTTGCTGCAAATAACAATTTTTTATTGATAAAAAAAATTTTTTTTAAGTCTTAACTATATTTTTAATAAAATCTATTTCATTCTTTGTGTTTGTTTTTAAAACTTTTTTGATATTCAAATTTGTTTTTTTAGTATTATCATAATTCAAAAATAATTATATGTTACTTTATAGGTAAATTAATTAACTTTATTTAGCAACATGGTAATTTAAGTTTTATTAACAATTGGTTCCAAGTATTTTATTAATAATATTTTATTTTGAATAAACCTATAATGTTTTCAAGATAAGCTACTTTTTTAATACACATTGCATGAATGATTTTTTTTAAATTATAATTATTGCATTTATAAAATAAAAATTATATTAGATATATTGCAAAAAGAATTTAAAAATTTAATTCTAATTTACTTATTAAGTATGAATAAAAATTTTTAATAACATTTCTATCATGCTTATTGTAATTGTATTAATTAATGAATATAATATGGAAACATTTTTTTTTAATAGTGCTTCCAAATTTAATGTTTAACTTTAATTTTTTTAAATAGTTTGTTATTTTTATTGATAATAAAAAAATTTAAAATAACATTTAACAAATTTTTTTATTGTTAATTTTATTAATAATAATAAATAAAGAACACTTTTTATTTGATATTCATATTAATTTTACATTGACTTTGCTATTTTATTTTTTAAAAAGTAAACTTTTTTTTTCATAACTATAATATGTGACAATTTTATTACAGTATAAATTTTTAATTATTTATGACTATAAATACAATGTACAGTAGTATAGTAAAAATATATCAAGTATTATTCTTTTGTTGTATAACTTAATTAATTGTATTTTATACGTAATATAGTTTTTTTTTTTAAATTATTCAGCTAGCTTTTAACCCAATAAACTAAAATGTAATAATTTTTAGAATATATAAAAGTTTAGAAAATTAAAAAATTTTAATTTAACTTTTGAAATCTTTTATTATAGATTTTACTTAAATTTTAATATTGCATTTAATTTTTTTTATTTAAAAGGTTAATTTATTGGTATTAAGTTCAAATGTATCAGTATTGTAATGATTCTTTTTAACTATAGTATAAGTATAATCTAATTGTATTTATTAAATTAACAATATTAACATTTTAGTAGCATATTTTTGTAATATTATTATAATTGTAAAATAAAAAAAAAGAATTTAATAAATGGTCTATGTATATTATTAAATAGTTGTGGGTTACAAATAAGTGTTTTCAATACTACCCACTACCCACTTATATTATTTTTACTGTACTTATAAATATTATTATATATTATTGCTTAAATTATATTTATTTTTATTAATATTTATAATATTTTTTTTTCTTTTGTTTAACAAAAACAAAAAAGTCTGCTCAATAACAATACTACCAATTCTTATTATTGTCTTATCATACAACATTAATAAACAAACATTATATTTAAAAAATTACAGAATATCTATAAAGTATAAAATATTTTAATAACTTCCATAAAAATTAACATTTTTTTATACCGTTAAATGATTTAAAAGCATATAAATTTTTAAATATCATTTAAATACAATATTTTCAAACCAATTTATAATTTTAAATCCAAAAGTATACTTTTCATTTAAATGATAACTTTAAAAATATTTTCATTAATCATAAGGTAGTACTTTATTTGCAATTAAACTTTAAATATATTCTTAATTTAAATATTTAGTAAAAATAAAGTTAAAACAATAATCAACTATAAAAAATATAGTAGTTTTTTTTTAAATGTAATGAAAATAGATATATTATTTAGTAAAAATATTCGCAAAACAATTTTATCAATTTATTTTTGTAAACAAGACAAAATTTATTTGGAAAACTTTAAAAAAATATTTTAAAAATTGATTTTCTAATTATATTTTTATTTTTAAAACGTTTAAATTTTATATCACTAATTTAATAAAAATCAAAAAAAAATTATAAAGTTTACTTAAATATTTTTTAAAAAACGATTAAATTTTTTATAATTTTAAAAATTAATTTAGAAACAATATAAATTAGCATAAATGCTATTTTTATAAAAAGATATACATAATATTAATGATATTTAATTTTATCATTTTACATAAGATCAAAGATATCAATTTTTTATTTAAAATAAATTATATATATATTTAAAATTTTTTTATTTTTTACATCTTAAGTGGTTTATTTACGTAATTGTTCTTTTTTTTCATTTTCAATTCTTTCTAACATTTGTTTTTTATATTTCTCTTGTAATAAATAATATGTACTTTCTGATGGTATATCTGGTATATCACTTATAATATCCTGAACAACCATAATTGCATATCTTCGAATACTTTTTTGTAATTTAATTTCCATTGCTGTTACTTTTGTTGGTGAGTATTCATTATTGACTCCAAGATTTTCTATATTATGACTAATTGAGTCAACATCCTTTTGATATAAAGCAATATTTTTTCGATATTGAATAGCATTTGAAAGAGTGTATAAATTTTCTCCTTCATTAAGTGAATTAGCCATTTTGCAATAGATTGGAACTAGTTTTTTAATCTCATTTAATTTTTCAATTAATGATTCATACAATTGAATAATAATTGGTGTTGAAGCTATTTGATCCATTAACATATCACGTTTCTCAAGTAATTCTTTACATCTTGCACATATTCTAAATTGTTCATTTTCTTCCTAAAAAAATATTATTTTAATATTTAAAAATATAAATAAAAATTTTTTGATATACTGATATTTTTAATTTTTTTATTACCTGTATTATTAAAGATGATATACTATTTTGACTTTCATCTCTATTTATTAATTGTGAAATTAATTTCTCTGATTTTGCTTTCATCTTACTAAATGAATCAGTTGAAGCACTGGAAATCATTTTTCTTATTGATGATAAAGTATTTGCTTTTTCTAATTGTGAATTCTTATTTAATTCATCAACATTTTTAAAAGATTCTAATATTTGAGCAGCAAAAGCTGGATTAATAAGTTTTTCTGTTAAATAATTTTAATAATATTATATTATTTTTTAAATTAACTTACTAGCCGTAATATATGATAAAAATTTTGAACAATTTGCGCATATTATTTTACCACAAAGACGACAATGATGCCTTCTTCTTGTTATATTAAAAGTTTGTTGACAATAAGAACAACAATTTGAATCTTTATCTGGTGCCCATGGAACAACTTGTTTTTCCAATTCTTAAAAAAAAAATATTTAAAATAAATTTTATTATGATTACCTTTTTTTCTATTTACATCATCTGGGCAAACAGTAAGAAGTTTATCAAGTCTAATTATTAATTGATTAGTATCTTCAGTAGTTTTACGAACAATATTATCTCTTTCTTTAAAGAATATATCTTTAAAATTTCTATATTTTCCTAATTCATGTTTTTCAGGATATAATGCCATACTTATATTTTTTTGCTGAATAATTTCATCACTTTTATCATTACTTTCATTTCCATCAAATGATTTTATTTTTTGTTTTGCTTTTCCAAAGAGATCTAAAAAAAAGTTTATTATTATGAAAAATAATAACTAACCTCTTATATGTTCAACAACATCATTTTTTGCATTTTCTTTATGATACACCTCTACATGATTCAATAAATTAGATGGATTTCCTAAATCTTTAAAACAAAATGGACATAAAAAACCTTGTCTTATTGTTTCATTATAATTATCATTCATTTTATTTCTGTATTTTACATATAAAAAAAATAAATAATAAATATAATATATATATATCAACAATTTCTATAAAAATGTAAAATGATAATCAATAAAAAAAATTATGAGAAGGTTATATATAATAAATGTTTACCAACTAAAATAATATTTTAATTAAATAAGTATACATATTTAGACACGTTTTATTGATTATTATTAAAAATGTAAGTATTTTAATAATAACATTTATATAAAATATATTACAAATATATAATAATTACTCTATTTTATTTATTATAAAAATTTTATTGTCATTCTTTTATACTTAATTTTATCATAATACCAACAATTTTCTTGCTCGTATCTCCATTTCAATGATTTTAAATTAATATTTAATATAATTACATTTTTTTTCTTTTAAAACTGTCAAAGTTTTAATTGTATACATTAAAATAATAAACAAATAATAATATGGTAAATTTAATATATATATATATTTCTGTTAATAATAATAACAAAATTGAAGTTTATATATTGAGACATTATAAAATGTTAAATTATAAAAATAAATACAAATAAGAAAAAAAGTATTTTTGCCAATAATATATCATTATCATAAAATTTCTAAAATTTTATAAGGCAAAAACATGAATGGTATAAAGCTAGTAATTTATTTTTTTTTATAAAAAAAAACAAATTAAGTAAATATTAATATTTAAATATAAATTATGCCTATAAAAAATATGTAATTTAATCTCCAAGAATTGTTTATTTAATTCAATTTAAAAATATAATCTAAAAATCATATAAATAGTAGAAAAGATTTATCAATATGTTATTTGGTACTATTTTTAAAATTATCACAATAAATTGATTTTTAAATGATATAACAATAATAAATTTTAATTATTTTGTAAATTCTATATATATTTTATATTATAACAAAATTCATAACTGTCAATTAAAAATACAAAAAAACAATTTTAACAGAGTTATAATAAATTATATAACTAAAAAATATATAATAATCCTTAATCACCAATGACATAAATAAACATTTTTCAACTATAATTTTGTTAATAAAAAATTACTAATAAAATATCATTTGAAAAAGCAATTTATTTTTTTAAGTTCAATTGCTTCAGTAAAACAATCATTAAAAAAACATTTCTAGCGTGATGGAAATTGTTTTAAAATTAATAAAAAATGTTTTACTACTATTTTTAATGTTGTAATTTTATTTAAAATTAATAAATACTTGTAATCCTTTTAAAAAAAATAATTTTAATAGATTTATACATTTTTTAGATTTATTTTGATATATCTTATAATGAATGTTTATAAATTCTTTACATAATGACAGTTGCTGGTGTTTTGGACTATTGAAAGTATTTCTGTATAAAAAATAATACTTAAATCCCCCAAAAAAGCAATTGCATTAAAAAATATATTTGCGCTGTCAATTTAGGATTCTGCCCAAGCGCGAAGGTCATCCAAATCAGAATCAACTTCTTTCTTTTTTTGTTGGGTTGGTGGTAATTCATGTGCTGGAACAGGTGGAAGTTTATCACCTATAACAGGAGTAACATCAGCTAATGTTTTTTCTAACTCTTCTTGTTCAAGTTCCTCTAACTCAGCTAATAATTCACCTTCATCAATTTCATTTCTAAATCCTACTGGATTACTAATAGCATCAGAAATTTCATTAGCTATCTCATTTTGTTCAGCGACATCTTCAAGAAGATCATGTACTTGATCAATATCCATATCATTATGTGCCTTTTTAAGAGCCTTAGCAGCACTCCCTAAAACTTGAAGAATATTAGCATTCGTATTGGCATTTTCTAAGGCTTGTCTTTGAAAATCAAGTGTATTTAATGTTCCATCAATTTGAATAAGTTGTTTTTCATATTGTTTTTTTCTTTTTAATGCCTGAAGTGCTGCTCTTTTATTTTTGGTTCCATTTTGTCGAGCAAAATTTAATTGTTCCTCTACTTGTTTCTCTAAATGTTCTTGTTTTTTAATAAGCATATCCTCCATTTCCCTTAATTTTTGAATAGCCTCTTGAGGAGATGGTTCTTCTTTGTTTTTATTAGATCCAAAAAAATTTTTAAGCATTTTTAACTGTGAATAATAAATTTAGGCAACTAAAAAATAATACAATTAATATATTGCAACATTTATATATTTTGACATTAAAATTGTAAAAAAAAATATCGATAAAAGTTTAATGTGTAACAATGACAACATATTTTTATCACTTATCAATAATGTTATTTCTTTTATATAACATTATATGACAATTAAAAAAAAAATTTTACTATAAAACATAAAATTGTTGAATAAAATTATTCAATGTTAAAATAAGATTTTATTGAAATTGTGAAGAAATATAATTTTTTTAATAGTTTCTATAAAGTTTAAAATAGTCAAGTGATTAATTGTTTACAATGTTAAAAATATTACTCCAAGAATTATAGAATTTTAGTCGTCATAAGACATTATGAAAATAAAAATTTATTATATATATCTCATAACATATTATTAATATAAAAAATATTATTAGATATTATATATAATATTATTAAAAATTGTTTTTAAGTTTAAATGCACTTTAAAAGATTTAGTACATGTAATTCACTTGTAAATATGATATGAAATTATTATATTTATAATATTTTTAAATGTTATTGAATATTTAAAAAAAAAACCTAATTTAAAAATTAATTATCTTCAACTAAAATGATAAAGATACAAAATTATTTTATTTTAAATACTATTAAAAAAGTAGTAAATCAAATGATAATAAATACACTTTAAATAATGCAATTGCCATCTTTTTATTATCTGTCTTTCCCTTGATTGAATAAATGTTTAGGAAATTTAGCTTAAAAATCTAAATTATTTTGTTTATAATTTAAAAACTGAATATATATGATATGTTTGTTTTAATTTCTTTTTTAATTAATAAATATTATTATTGCTTATAATATTCAGCTTTTGTAGTAGAAGTGTTTGACAATTAAGTACATTTATATATTATTATTTTCTTATATTATTTTATATTTTTGTTAATAATAATAGAAAATTTTATAATTTTGATAAAGTTTTATTCATTTATTAAAAAAAGACAATGTTGAAACATTAAATATTTTTGAATAAATACTTTAAAAAGTACATATTCTTAAATTTTTAAAGTATGAGAAAAATTATCAAATTCAGTTGTTTGTATCTTCTAATTTTGATGAAAAAAATCAATTGTTGACTTTCATATTTAATATCTGTTTCATATTTATTAAATTAATATGACAATTTTTCTACAATACAGTGTAATAATAAAGCTAAGTCAAAAAAAAATTACAATATAATTATAAAAATAATTTAACCATATTTTTATTAAAATAATTAACAACAGATTTTTTAGTTTAATAAAATGATGTTGTAAGTAATAATTATTATTCTGAAAACGTACTTACATTAATTTACTTAAATATTTTTAAATAATTATCATAATAAATTTTATAATCTTTAGAACAATTTTTACTTTATAAAATTTTTTTAAATAATAAGATGACTTGTTTAAAAAAAACTTGTACTTTCTTGTATTTCTATGTAAAACATTTTAAATTTAATTAACTAATTAATAATTTATTTTAAAAAATTTATAATAGTATTAAGTTTTACAGATCATATAAAAATTTAAAGTACATATTTTTTACACTTCAAATAATAAGTTATATGAGTATAAAATATTTATGTAAATTGAATAATATTTCTCATATAATAATATTTTTTATTTTTTTAAATATCCTTAATATAAAGTACAATAGACATAAATATTTTTTTTACTATTAATAATATAATTTTTTTATATTTTATAAAAAAATAAATTACTTTCTTTCTTTCATAATAAATTCTAGAAAAAAATACTAATAGTAATATTAATATATTCAATTAATGTTATTTTTCCTATTTTATCTTAGGCAAGATATTTAGCAAGAGTATTTAAATTACAAATTTCATTAAAACAACTCTAACTTTAAAAATTTACAATTCCTTAGAGTACATAAAAACATCTAATACATTTTTATTATTGAGAAAAATTAAATTTACAAGAAATAGTAAAAAAGTAATTGAAAGATGATAAAAGCAAAAGAGAAATTTCTTATTAATATATCATAAGATAAAAATTAGTTTGGTAAAATTGGAAGATACTTGTTAAAACAAAACATTTGAAAAAATAATATTTTTTTGTTTTATTTATTTTATCATCTCTGAGATAGCTTTGCATTAAATAATATAATATATATTTATATATATATATTTTTTTTTTGCCACATAAATCCAACATTTTATCATATTTTATCTTCATTTATTGCTTCATTTTTATTTAGACATCTTTAAAAAATAATAATAATAAATTATTTTTTTTTAAAATAAAAAAAACTTACTTTGGTATTAAAGGTTTTAATACATCAAGTAATAATCTTCGATACCTAGAACATGTTGATGTATAAACAATGAATGCCACAAAACAATTAATTAATGATAGTAAATCTAGAACATCTGCTAAATTTGAATATACAATTTCATGAAATTGTTGAGTAAATAAAGCATTAAGTATAGCACATATACCTTGTGGTAATTCAGTTATTAAAAAAATTGTTACCATTAATAAAAGCATTTTGTTTGTGCGATCAGGAGTATTTTGACGTTTACTACTATTTCTATTTCTACTAAGAAGTTTGTTATTTTCTTTTTGATAATTACATTCTTTAAGTGTTTCTTTTTCATTTACAGTATTTTCAGTTAATAATACTGAAGTATGTTGACTAAATAATAAATTTCTTTTTTTTTGATTTTCACGTAACTTTTTTAACAGTCCTAAAGTAAAAAACATTAAAAGAAAACAAGGTACTGCTTTTATTAATATTCCTGTAACCCAAAGGTATATTTTAAATGCAACACAATCATTAGCTCGGTAATTTCTTGCTATAATAATAGTATACTTAATAATTCCATCTTTAGTTGTTGTCCTTTCTACAATTTCATGAGCTAAATATGTTGGAATAGAAAGAATAAATAATGTCAAAGTAATAACTGATGCTGACAATAAAGCAACATGAGGAAGCATCCAAATAGATTGTCCCGTTTTTACTTTCATTACCTGACATCGAATAAATGCCATAAATACGACAAGATAAATTGAAAGCCCATGAAGTGCAATAGAGACTGAAGCATGAAAATGTAAAAACACTGTCCATTTATATGCATATCCTTCATCATTGAAAAATTCAAAGCGTATGATATAAATCTAGAATTAAATTATTTATATGTAGTTTTGATGAGTTAATTTATAATTAATAAAAACATACCAAATATGATAACATTGTGCCAATGTCGGCTGATGCTATGAATATAAGAACAATATGAACTGACTGAAAACGCATCTGCTTTCTCGAAAGAACCCATATGTGGATATTGTTTGTTATGATACCCAAAAGACAAAGAATAACACTTATATATTTGTGGAAAGGTTGATAATAACTAAAAAGCTTAAAATCAAAAAAAAAATTTTTTTTTATTAAAACTTACGATTTAAAGGAAAAAAGATTTAATATTATTTTTGTGCTAAAATCTGAATTGTAATCAAACAATTGAAGTGAAGTACAATTTAACATCTTTTAAAAATGTAAAATACTTCAAATTCTTCAAATAAATAGTAAAAATTATCTTCAATTAGTCTAGAAATTAAAGTAGGATAAATTTTTATAATCTAATTAAAGTTCAAAATAGAAGTATATTATGGCGTTTAAAAAAATTAAAAATATAATGATTTTAAAGTATGACGAGTAAAAGTTAAAACAGTTGTAAAATTATTTTTCGAAAAAATTTTTTTATACTTAAATATATTATTTATGACATTCTAAAATTACAATCATAAAATATCATTAGCAAATTTTTCTTATTTTTTTTTTACATAAAACAAATGTTTATCCCTTTATTAAACATAAATGAACCAGATATACATTCATTTAGAAAAAAAATTTTTTATTTTTGTATATTTGTATAATATTTATAAGCAGTTTAAAAAAATTACTATTTAAATGATAAAAACAATCGTTTTAAATACTATATAAAGTATATGAATATTTTATTTTATAGAATGAATAAATAATAAATTTTAAAAGAACTAATATTTAAAAATTTTAGACAAAATTTAATAAATTGATTATAAATTAATATATATCAAAATACATGATGTTTACTTTATAATAATTTTAAAATAAAATTTAACCATAGTCTTATATAAAATATTTATTAAATAAAAAATATACTTTTTAAAAGATCAACTTTCTTTTTTTTTTCTAGAACTAAAATATAATTAGTTTTTGAAGTCTTACATTACAATTAATTTTTTTTTAAACTAATACATAAAAAAGGTAAATTTTTAACTTAGCTATATAATTAAAGTCATATATAAAAGTACTATTATAAATTGTGGGATGGATAAATATTTTAAAAAATTTAAATTTACTTAAAGGCATATAACTATAATAAAGGGGATGTTATACTGAAGTGTGCTGCTGTCAGTTGGACTATTTAAATATCTATAAATTTTTTGGATAATCATGAAGTAAGAGAAAATTTATTAAAGAATTTTTACAAGTCTACAATATTATCAATTATTTTCTTTTATAAAAATTTTGAAATAACTTAAATTTTATTAAATATTATATTGACACGAAATCAAATTATTTAAAAATTAAACTTTTTTTATATAAAATTTATTTATTGTTAAAGTACTAATAAATATTTTTTTAATAAATAAATAATTATACCTTAATAACTTTTTTTTTATACGAAAATAAATTATGGTAAAATGATATAGATGGTTAAAACATAAATAAGACTGATTGATATTCTAACTATAAAGTATTTTTTTCTTTAAAATATATTTTGTTCATAAACAATTATATATATATTAAAGAAAATAAAAAAAAAAAACAAATATTTATCATACTGTAACTTTGTACACATTTATTACTTTTAAAGAATATAATATTTTAAAGTTATTTAAAACAATTATAAAAAATAAATATTATGTTTTATCAAATTAAAAAAAAAAATATTTTTTTGATATAATATAATATAATAACATTAAATATAAATGAAATAAATTATTTTGATGAATAATTAAGTAGGTATATTTATCTAATATAATGTTTATAAAAATTAAATATAATAAGTAATAGTATATTTACATTAATAAATCACATTTAAGTTTTTTAATAATTTTAAAAAATATAAAAAATAAAAATAAAAATCTAACATATTTTTTAAATGTTTATCTATATTTGTAAACACCTAATATATTTTAAATTCTTAGTAATGATGTTGTCATATGTTTATTCATTGTAAATTAAGTTTGTTACTAACAAATGAACACATTTAAGATAAAGAAATAAACAATTAATTTTATGGTTATTTTGTTTTTAATTAAGCTCAAAATTTAAAATTAATAAAAAGTTGTCGATTCAATTCTAACTATTAGATATAGGAAGAGGTAATAAATAATTTTAATTGTAAATAATATTGAGATAAACGAACTTTATTTATAATTTTATATTGAAATAGCAATTTTAAAATATATATTGTTAAAATATAACTAAATTTTATAAATGTAACAATAATTTTTATTTAAATAGTATAATTAAATCTTCCTGCCGAAGACAAGAACTGCTTTTGATTGAAGAATAATTTAAAATTATTTTGATAAATATTCAATATAATTTATAATATATAAAAAGTAAAATTTTTTCTTTTTTGAATCAAATAATTTCCAATTGTAAAATGACAATACTCCTAGGACACATAAAGAAAATTTGAGAATAATTAAAAAGATTCAAATATTATACACCACATGTATGTTTTTAGAAAATTAAAAGATTAGAAGTTAATAAAAATAAAAATTTTTTTTTTAAGTAAAAAGATCAATTTTTAAAATTAATATAGTAATAAACATTTAATTTACATTTAATTAAAAAAAAAAAAGATAGTGTTATAACATTGTTTTTATTATATTATATATTTACAATGTTAAAAAAAATTTTCTTTTCACTTAATAATATCTTATAAAGTAAAAAAATGTTTTTAAAAGTTTTAAGCTGTAATAATTAATATTTATTTTTGAATTAATTTTTACTGCTTTAAAGAACTTTTGTATTATCCTTTGATATAAAAAGTTAAGTAGTTGAAATAAGATTGATTGTTATTCTTATTTCCGATTTAATATATATAAAAAGTTTATAATAAAAAAAAATAAAAAAATGTTTATTTTTCTTAAGTTATGATATAAATTGATGTGATAAGTATTTGAAAAGGTTAAAACATTCATTTGATCAAAAAGTTTCTTTGGTTAACTATTTTAAATGTTATATAATAATATAAAATAAAATTTAATTTTTGTTAATAATAAAAATTATTATTTAATTAATTAAATATATAATTTTTTTAGATTGACAAAAAGATTAATAAGTAAATTTTCTAATAGAATATCTTTTATATATTTCTAACAAATATTATTTGTAATAAAAAAAATAATATGAATGAGATATCTACAGGAAATATTAATAATTTACCATATCAGACAGTAAATAATTTACTTCAATATTATGGTAAAATTTTAATAATAAAATTATAAAAAAATATTTTATTTTAGGGCCTAAATCTTGTTATATAATAATTCTTTATATACTATCATCAACAACCTGGACGTTAACAAGTGGAGTATTATTTTTACCAACATTTATTATTGAAAGAATATCATGTGGAGGAAATGACGTTTATTGGTGTAACAGACGTCTTAACAATTCTATATCAATGAATGAATCATTTCCTCTTACAGAAAATGATATTTCATTGTTTTCACAATCATTTTTTATCGGAAGTATTTTTGGTTCAATAATTCAAAGTTATTTAGCTGACATTTATGGTAGAAAAATAATTGCATTACCATGTTTTATTTTATCATCTATAATAGGTTTTTTAATGACCTGTTTTTCAAAATTTATATATGTTCTTATTCTAAGATTTATTCAAGGAATAATAATGTCAAATGCTAATGGTATCATTTTTATTTTAGCATCAGAAAATGCACCATTAGAATCTCATCCTGTAATTGCACTTCTTTGTAATTTATCATGGGCAATGGGTTTAATTTTATTAGTTCCTATTGCTTATTTTTTTCCTAATTACAAAGAAATAATTATAATTACCAATTCAATTGTGTTTTTATTTTCAATAATATTATGGTTTATTCTTCCAGAAAGTATTCATTTCTTATTCGAAAAGAAGCAAAAAAATAAAATAGAAAGTTGGATTAATAAAGCAAATAAATATTCAAAAAATAAACTAAATATAAATATAGATAGTTATATAAAAAAATTTCACAGTCTAGATGGTGAATTTCAAAAAGGTGCTATAACCAATACGTCTTTATCTAAAGTTATAAAATATTATTGGTTAAACAAAAAATATTTTGTTTATTTATTCTTAATATTTTTTATATGGTTCAATGAATTTCTATCATATTATCTTTTTACAATAAATGCAAAAGAATTAGTTGGAAATCCATACGTTAATATTATACTTATATCTTTAGTTGAATTTCCAACATCATTTTTAGCTCCAATAACAATAAGCAAGTAAGTATTATTTAAAATACTTTTTTATAAATTTTTTTTTTTAAGATTTGGGAGAAAAAACTCTATGATAGTTACTTTTTGTTTGATATCAATTCTACAAATAACATTAACATTTTTACCTAACAGTATGGAAAAAGTTTATTTTATCTTATTTTTAATAACAAAATCATTTTTAGCACTAATGTGCATTTATATGTTTGTGTACTTTTCAGAAATTTTTCCAACAGAAATAAGAAATTCTTCAGTAGGATTTTTGTTAAATTCTACCTATATTGGTGGAATTGTTGGTGGAAGTATTAGTATTTCATGGAATAAGTATAAATTTATTTATATTCTTTCACTTTCAATATTATCTTTTTTGAATGTAGGATTTATGTACTTCTTACCAAATATTGACACAGAAATAAAAAAATAACCTTTTACTTACATATTACTGTATTATTATAAAAGAAACTTAAATTAAAAAATATTTTATTTGTAGTATTATAGAATAAAATTTAAATCGAAAATTTTAAATAATTTTAACCAGAAACTTGAATAAATTTAAGCTAATTATTTTCAATGTAAAATACTTAAAAGTTACATGTATTTTTTTTTAATCTACATTAGTTAATGAATCAAATTTATACTTTTTCATATCCAATGTATAATCACTTTTAATATCCATAAATTCTACCGGATTATTGATAAAACATTCACCCTCTAATAAACCAATCTCTCCTTGATAAATATTTCTTCGTCTTCTTTCACTTCCATCACTTGGTGTTGATGACACAGGTGATGTTCCAAAACGAACGTTTATATTTCCATAGAGTTTTAAACAAGGAAAAACTTCAAAACAATGAGGCCAAAATGACTTAGGAAATGAGAACCACCAAAATAATTTTCCATTGGCACCAAGGGCACAAAAAGTTAAATAACATAATGAGATCAATAATGGTGTAAATATGATGCGATAACTTATTTTGTTAACATTAAAAATTCCATAAAATGATGAATTATCCAATTTAATTGTTAAAAGTAATAAAAATATAAAAATTGGAATAGTAATAAAAATATTACATACAGTTGAATATAAAAAATCTTTTCTAAAACTATTATTTTGATTATTTTCATTATAATATAAATAAATTGATGATACTAAAAAGTATAGTATAATTATTAATGTTGCGAAAAGTAATATCCATGATGGAATAAATACCATCATCCAACTCCAATTAATATTTCCATTTAATTTACATGCAATTAATAATGTTTGCGAAAAATTTACAGCATAAAATGATTCGCCTTCAATTGATTTATTATTTTGAAAACTCCATAACATTACTATAATTGAGACAAAACCTAGTAATACTAATGGAAGAAATGTTATAAGCCAAATATTTTTATCTGTTGCTTCTGGTAATCTATGTAATCGAAAATATAACATTATTTCAAATAAAGCAATTAATGTATGCTCAATTGTATTCAATAACATTAATATAAAATCTTTTTTAAATACAGTTTCACTTGCTGTTGGAAATGTTATAAAATAAAGAGATGTGCTAGCCAAAAAATTCATAAAAACAAATATTTCAAATGTAAATAATGGTAAAAATATTAAAAAATATGATAATTGAATTGAACCATCTAAATGTAATGCAAGTGTAATAAGAAAAAAACACATGAGTAGATAAAGCATAACTTTTCTATAAAATTTATAAAAGAAATAGTATAAATATAAATTTATATTACTTACGAGACATTACAATTTTGAAGACTATTACAGATACTTATTGCCATTTTGAAGAAATTGAAGATAAAACTTCAAACATAGATAAATAATATCTTATATATAAGAGTAATTTATCTTTTTAATGTAATTTGAAAAGGATAAAAAAATTGGTGATTTAAAACATTCTTCCAATTTTGTCTTATAACGAAGTCTCTTGACCTATAGAAGTGATAATGTTATATAAAATAAATAATATTTCTTGATGTGAAGTGCTTAATAATCAAATGTCATGTTGACTATGAATCATATAATTTTAATATACCTTTTTTAAATTTTATATAAATTTTCATATTTTATTTTTATTGCACTTGTTAATAAATAATTATTATTGTTAGTAAACTAGAATTATATATATATATATATATATTACATCAATTTTGTGATCTTGATAAATAAATCATAATTGATGATTTTCATTCAATATATATAAATATTTAATTATTAACTTAATATATTCTTGTAATCAATAAATAATAATTAAAAAAAAAATGATATAAATATAATTTATTATAATAACTTATTTAATCATTTTTAAAGACTTTATGCTTTTTTTATTTTTATTAAATATACATATAAATTTTTGAATCTTATCACATTCCTATATATATGTATGTATAATTTTTAACCCTTTCATTTTGATAACATTTTCATTGAGTGTACACATAGAGAGTTATTTTTATTCATGTGTCTTATTTCTCTTAAATATAACAACTCATGTTTTCCAACACTTTATATCATCTCGTTTTATATACCTAACAATAATAATATAATTATAACGGTATTAAAATTAATAAACACATAATTTAAAAAAGAAATTTTAATTAAATTTTGCTTATATATTTTATATTTTTTTTTAGTGTCTTTTTTTTATTCATATTACTAATATTACTAATTACAAAAAAAATATATTTCAAAAAAAAAAAAAATAAATAAACAAAATGTCATATGGTCAACAACGTAAGTTATTATAATAACAATAAATAATTTTTTTAATCATTAAAATATTTTTTAGGTTCTAATATAGAGGCTAATGATCGTCGTATTGCTAGTATTGAAGCATTATTTGGTAATACTGGAATACGTTTAAAAAAGGAAGGAAGATATCTTATTGGTGAGGGTGTTCTTATGAAAATGTGCCGAAAGAAGCCAAAACAACGCCAATTTTATCTTTTTAATGATATTCTTATATATGCTAGTTTTGGTATTGATAAAAAACACTTCAACAAACAACATGTTATTCCTCTTGAAAAAGTTCAATTAATTGATTTAAAAGATGAAGATAATAAAAAGAATGGTTTCGTTATTCGTACACCAAATAAATCTTTTGCTGTTTATGCCGCAACAAATTCAGAAAAAAATGAATGGATTAATCATATTTGTAAATGTATAACTTATCTTCAAAGAGAATGTGGAAAAACACTAGCAACAGACTTTGCAGCTGAGTGGGTTCCTGATAAGGAAGCTGTTACTTGTATGGTTTGTTTAAAAACTGTCTTTGGTATTATTCATCGTCGACATCATTGCCGAGCATGTGGTAAAGTTGTTTGTGGTAAATGTTCTAATAATACATGGAATTTACCAAATATTAGTTCAAAAGATGTTCGTGTTTGTGATCAATGTATTGTTCTTTTAAGGAAAGGTGAAAAAATTATTCCACATGCATATGGAAGGACAGATAAAAGTAATGATGGATATTTAAGAAATAGTCATAATATTCCAATACAATCACTTAATGAGACAACACTTTCTGATTCTAGTGATGACGAAGATGATGAATCATCAAATAACAAAAATATTAAAAAAACACATCAACAATATGTTAGTAAAAATGCTCAAGATCCCTTTGATGACTATTTCAATTCTGAATTACCTAATACTAATTTATTTTAAAAAAAAATTATATCACACTTATAATCTTTTTCTTAAAGTGCAAAAAAAAAAATTTATCAGTGAATTTTTATTAATTCTTCATAAATTTAACAACTTTCTAAAAGAAGCAAATGACTTGTATTTAAATTTTTGAAGAGAGAAAATATTTATAATTACCGATTGTGCCTAAAATAATGAAAAATTTTCACAAACATACTCACTTATATAAAATGCTTTTTAATCATTTACTTTTTAGTTATAATATTTTTACTTTTTTTTTTTAAAATAAATATATCTTTTTAGTTTTTTTTTTTTTAAACATTATATTGAAAAACCATTTTTATGTTTGACAAAAAATATCTTTTATTATTAAAAAAATAAGAGAAGTGTCAAAGTTTAAAAAACTTGAGTAATATTTAATTATGTCATTGATGATAATTGTAAATTTGACTAAGATATATAGTGTTTAGTTATTTACAACTATTAATAAATATTTTTAAAAAATTGATAAAATATTTTATATTTTTTTTACATATATTATTTTAATGAAAATATTATAATATTTAATGTTTTTATTATTATTAAGATTTCTAAATTTATATGTTATAAAAAATGTAATTTTATTGTTAAAATAAATTAATTAAAAGAATGAATAAATTTTTTTTAATAAGTGATAATTTTTCAATTGTGATTAGATAAAAAGTGTCCTATGTTATCAATCACAATTGATGACATAATATGATTTTATAAATTTCATAAACTAAAAATTGTAGTTTTCAATAGTGTAATGTTATTATTATCATTTTATCTTTTCATAAGTAAATTTTTATCTAAGTATGTATAAAAAAAAATTATTTTTATTAAAATCATATAATTATCAGTATGTGTGTTTAATTTTACACAATAAACATTAATTTTATTTTAGCAAGAAAGTGCCTAACTTTTTCTTTTCCTAATTATATTTATTTAGTTAATTTGTCATTATCAGTTAATAAAGATTAGTTGATTTGTTATTACATACTATTTTAATGATTTAAAAATATCTTTACAAATCATTTTACGGCTCTATTACATACATACAAATTATCTTACTAAAGAAAAATGTACGTGCCAACTGATAGATGATTGTCAACAGATATTTATATTATTTATCTATTATATACTAAGGTAACAAAAATATGTGACTAGTATCAATTAATACGGTATGGATGTAAGGCTACTAATGATGACTGAGTGGATAAAGATAAAAGTAAAATTATTAATTTAAACATCTTAATAGTTACATTTTTAATATTATTAATGTTTGGATCACATAAAAATCTTTTGTTTTGGAAAACGGCTTGTTATGATAATAAGAAATCATTTAAAATATTTTTAAATTGTAATGATATGAAATATTATATATATATTAATAATAAAAGCTTATAAAAATGTTTCTTGTAATTTGATTACTTTAAATAATAAGGCGGATCATTAATAATATTCATAACAGTAAAGAGGTTGGACAAGATATTGTTTGAAACCGAAAATGATTGTCAATAATATCTACAAATAACTTAAGTATATAAAGATTAACTTTTCTTTAGAAAAGCGTTATTTAACGTAAATTTTTAATAATGAAATTTTGGTTGTCCATTCTTCTAGTTATTGGAGTCTTTTTAGGAAGTATTTCTGCTGAGGTATATTTTATATATTAAATAATTTATTTTAATTTAGGTGCAGTTTGATGAACTTGAAAGTTTAATTAATGAAATTGATAATGAAGGTACTCCTCTTAATCCAAGAAGATCTGTTAAAGCAAATATATGTGAAGGACATATTTGTGGATGGGGAAAAGAATGTATTGATGATGGAAAAGGAAAACCATCTTGTCAATGTATTCGTGAATGTCCAAAATTAACAAATGAAAATGATAAAGTTTGTGCTACAAATAATGAAACATTTCCAACACTTTGTGAACTTTATCAACAAAAATGTTTTTGTAAACAATCAAAAGAACAATGTAAAGATTCATCATATTCAAAAATTCATCTTGATTACCTTGGAGAATGTAAAGAAATTGAAGAATGTACTGAAGAAATGATGGAACAATTTGGAGTACGTATGGCTGATTGGCTTTTTCAAGTAATGAAAGAATTAAAAAAAAGAAGAGAACTTCATGGAATTGAATGGGAACAACTTATTAATGAAGCTGAACATGATGATGAAAAGAAACATGTATACCCAGTTATTTGGAAATTCTGTGATTTAGATATCAAACCACATGATAAACATGTTACTCATCATGAACTTATTCCAATGACTGCCTTTGTTATTCCAATGGAATCATGCATAAAACCATTTTTAGAATCATGTGATACTGACCAAGATAGATCAATTACAATTGTTGAATGGGGAAAATGTCTTGGATTGAAAGACGGAGAAATTCAAGAAAGATGTTAAGCAAAAAAAAAAGTCAAAATCACTGAGAAATGTTTTTAGTAAAATAATTGAACACAAATGGACAAAATATTTTAATATCATGATTTTCTTTTTACAGTAAAATAATTATTTTTTTCACAAATTAATAAATATCTACTTTCATTTATAATTATAATTTTTTTTTGTTACTTTTTAATATTAAATTTATTCATTATAATTGATAGTAAGATTATTTTTAAGAAAATTTATAAATTATGCCTTTGATTTATATAAAATAAGTTTTTAAAAAGGTGTAATTAATTCTAACATTTTTAAGTAATTATATTTTCTGCTTTGAACTTACTTCTTACTTAATATATTAGTAAGTATAACCAATTTATAAATAATATTTTTAAATGATAATGAACATATTTACAAAGTTGAGCCTATTCAATATGATTAATGAATCATTAGATAAATTATAGATTAACTTTTACTTATTAAAAATAATAAAGTATTTTATAAAAATAAAGAAATATCATCTAATTATAAATAAAGGATAAATAAAATATAAACAGATGGTTGCTAAAAATAAATATATATATCTTTATTAATCATAATGACATTTTTAATAAGAAAAATGTCTAAAATATAAAAAAATAAAATAAAAACAAAAGAGATAAATAATAATAAATAATGTCATCAACAATTTTTTTAATTTTTATTTACGATTACATTCCCGTTTCTGAAATAATGCAAAGAAGAATGTCAAAATATTTTTTTTAATTTTCTTTTTCATAAATACATTTAGGATTCTAAAAAATGAATAATTATTTTAATTTTTTAAATTAAATTTTTAACTTACTTTAATAAACATTAAATTTGGTGGTAAATGCATATCATTATAGGGAAGGTATATATGTGAAAATGAAATACTTTTAGGAATTGAAAAAACAGAAAACCAAAAAACATCTGTAATATCAAATGATTCAGGTAGATGTAATAAAACAGTTTCATTATAATAATTTCGAAGTGAATCACAATCATATTCTTTTTTATCTGGTAAATATGTAGGTACAATTAATCCATTTGAATTTGGTATAATATCTTTACCAATCATAAACCATACAGGAACACCTTCTGTATCTAAATAAAAATTCTTTATTTCAATTGTTTTTGTATCTAAAACCTATAAATAAATAAAATATTAATATTTTTTTAATATAAAAAACTAATATTTTAAATTTATAATAAATATCTACATATTATAATTTCATTAATTTAAATTTTTATTAAATTAATAACATAATAATAAAAACTTACTGTTATTGGTCCACTGCTTATTTTTCTATTACCAATAGGTGTTAAACTTTTTAATAAAACAATTGAAGGAATTTGAAATGCTGGTCCATTTGGAATTAAAACGGATGCTAATGATTTTTTTTGCTTATGATCCCAAATAGATACCCAATTTGTTGTTTTAACCCATTTATCATCAGGTAACTCTAAGATAAGTGGTTGAAATCCTGCATACCATTCAAGTGAAGTTACATTATTATTAATGACATTATTATCATCCATATTAATATTTTTATTATCAATATTGTCATTTTCTATCATTTCTTTAGAATTTTTATCAATATATAATGATCCATTTTTGTATAAAGGATTAAGTGATAAATGTAAAGTTGACATATTATCATCTTCTTTTTTAGTTTTTAAAACAAAATCATCAATATTTGAACTTAAAATACTTTCTAAATCAGTTGTATTTCCATCATACTCTTTAACAACAATTTTTGATTCTTTTCTTTTTAGTGGTTCTCTAATTTTTGCCTTTATATTTTTTACCTCAGAAATACGAAATGCTGATAAATCAACTAATTTTGGTTTTATATAAAAACCATTTGTTGATGGAAAAGCATCTGATATAGTATTTGATACATTTTTTGGTCCAGCCCAAAAAGTAATATTTTCTATAGTGTTAAAAAAAATTATAAAAATGTATAAAATGGATTTCTTACCAAAAACACTGCCTGGACGATAATGAAAATTTGATACAATAAAACGTCTATCATCAACTGCCCAAATAGCTCCAGCTATATTATGATTTGTCTTAACATCACCTGTTTCTGTTAATGTTCCACAATATTTTCCATAATATGGTAATTTGTCAGAAGATAAATTTTGATTATTTTTTTTAGTAACCATATTATTACTTAAACGTGGACGATTTTGTTGTATCCATTCCAATAATTTTGATTCATTATTTTTTAAAAATGCTAATTTACTTGATGTATTATTTTTATCTAAATCATTTTTTAAATTATTTTGTTTTTCAAGTGTTGGTAATACATTTTTAACATCTAACTCTCCACTTGATATAGCTGCTTGTAAAATTTCCCTTTGTTCAGGGGGTAGACTATTTAATAACAAATATGGGTCAGTTGCTTCGGTTGAAGGAGTTGATGATATCATTGTTGGTATAATAATAGTTGTTGAAGATATATTTGTTAATTTATTTAATGTTGTAGTTTTTGAACTAGATGATGTTATTAATTCATTAGTATTCTCCTCCTCTAAATCTTCTTCTTCTGTCTTTGTGGTATCTGGTTCTTCATCACCAACTTTTAAAGCTCCTTTTGATTTTTCTGTCTGAAAAAGTGCTTTTGATGTTAAAAGTTCATTATTTTTACTATTTAAAGCACCAGTTAATAATTTCATTAAATCCTACAATTAAAATAATAAAAAACAAAAATTTTTTTAATTGTTACCTGATTTGAACCTTGCATAGATAAAAAGTTTCTTGCAATTTTTGATATATTTTCAAGTGGTGAACCACCATTACCATTTCCTAGAAGCATATTAATTGCCTCAGCACCTAGTGAATTTGTAGGTCCATTAACACTAGATGGTTGAATAGGTAAATTACTAGGTTGTGGCATAAATCTTTGACTTATAGCAGAGAAAGCATTTTGCAATCCATTAGTTTCAATTCCATTCATAACAGGTGATATAATTTCTTGTGATGGTTGTGGTATATTAAAAAATGGATTTGTTAATGGTTGTAAATCTATTGGAGGAATATTATTACCAGTAAAGGTAGTTACTGAACTTTGTTTTGATGGAATCATAGATGGTGGAATTTTGTTAAAAGAACTTTGTGAAAATGGAACCATATTGTTAAATGAATGTACTTGTTTAGGAGGTGCTGGTATTTCTGTATGTAATTTTGGAAAATAATTTCTTGGTACATCAACTTCATATTTCATTTTCTTAGGAATTTGTGATACAAATTCTTGACCATCAATATCAATAGGCCTTTTTGGGAATGCATTACCAATTCCATTAGCTTTTGAAGTAAGTATGGGTTTTGTTATAGGATTTGTATTTTCAGAATTTATATTATTATTTTCTTCATTTTCATCAACTATATTTAATAAAGGTTTTTGTTTATACTTAAATATTGGTTGAACTTCATTTTCAATATTTTCATTAATTTTTTTAACATTTCCTCCACTACCAACTAAATTTTGATGCATAGATGTAAATTCATTTTCACCACCAAAAGTATCCTTTGAACTGATATGTTCTTTTTTAGCATGTTTAAATGGTGGTAAATAAAGTTTTATTTTTCTTTGATTACTATATTCATCATTTGTATAGTCACGTTGTTTATTTTTATTAAATGCAAAATATTTTTTTTCATATTTTGACCATGGGAGAATTGAATTTTTTATCTGCCTACCATTATCTGCTAATATTTAAAAAAAATAAAAATGATTAATGTGGTAAATATAATATTTTTAATGATAATAAAAAAAATATATTAAACAACTTTATTTTTTTTTATTTATTTTCTTAATTTATAATATTATTTATTAACTTACCATGTCCATTAATAATAACAATAAAATATATAATAATTGAAAAAATGAATAATAAATAATTAATCATTTTGCGATTTGTCATCGCAAAAGATGTAACAGAAAATCTAAATATATGTAAATTGTTAAAATTTAAAAGAGATAAAATGAAAATTAATAATAATCATTATAATAATGTATATAAATGTTGTTTAACTAGATTTAAAGGTGAAACAAATTTTCTATAATCATTTATAAAATTTTAAAGTAGCTTTTATAGAAAATGATCAAAATTAAAAAAAGTATTACATTAATTTTAATTTAATTTTATAAGAAAAAAAAAAGAAATTTTAAAACATTTTAAGACTTAAAAGTATTATATGATAGTAAAATTAAGATATATAATATATATAAATTATGAGTTTTTAGATATATATTAAAAAGAATGTTATAAGATTAATCGGGTCATTTAAGGTGTCACTTTAAGGCCAAAATTAAATAAATAATAAAAGTAATAAACTTTAAAAATGACCCAGTGCCCAATTTTTGGAGTTAAATCTTTGTTGATGCGACAAATTTAAATTAAAAAGTTAAGAAGTAACTATTAAACATTAAATAATGGTATAATAAGAAAGTAATAAAATGAATAATAAATTTCTCCCTTATAAAAAAGAACATTTTTAAAATTAATATTTTAAATCAAGTTACAATTTCATTTTATTTTTTTTTTTATTATTATTATGAAAAGATTTAGTATAAGAAAAAAGATTATATTAAAAGATTAATAATAAAATTTTATAAAAGGAGGCAAAATCAAATGATTATTGGGTTGAAAAATTGAATAGATTTGTATTCACCTCAGTATTTGTTATCCCTCATTTGTATAAGTTTGGATTTATTAAAAATACATTACAATATATATACATAAACAGTTGAAAGAATTATGTGATAAGTAACGTGTTCAAAAATCTTTAAAAAGAAAACTTCAAGGATATTTATATGGATACTTGAATAAATAAAGATGAATAAATTTGAAATAATAAAAAATTTTTTTTCATTAAATGAAAAATTTATTAAATCATACCTGCAAACTTAATATATTTCAATACTAAAATACAACACTTTACAAAATATGATATCCTGGGATATATTAATTTATTCATATCCATATATTGGTCAATCCGATAAGAGTATATATTTTGGTAATAGAAATATTATTATCCGTTACTAGTCACAATCTATTAATGTCCCTCAAATTTTTGTATATCAAATTTGATAATATGCAATCTATTTAATATAAAAATGAATATATACATATTATTATAAAAGACAAGTTTTACCGGAAAAATGGATTAATCATCTGACCAGGATTCTATTGGCTATCTAATAACTGTTTCATTTCTCATTATCATATATATTATATTGTTAAAAAAGTCCTTTAACTAATATAATTTTATTGCATTTTAATAAAAAAAAAAGTTACTTTTATAAACAGGATTTATAAAAGCAAACGTTTTTAATGAAATTAATTGAATGTTATATTTTAAGCATATACATTGTATTAAAATTATTACAATAATATATATTTATATATTTTATATAATATCTGTTATTATTATAATATTATTTATTAAAGAAAAATAGTAAACTTATTAAAATTTTTTTTAAAATTCGTGTATAATTTTTTTTTAAAAAGTTTATTTATTCATTTACTTTTATCTATATATCAATAAAAAATGTTGCTTATATATTTTTCTTAAATAATTTTTTCAAATATTAAAGAAACACTTGAATAAATTTTATTCATGATAACAAAAGAAACCAAATAAACATAAAATAAATGGTTTGTTGAAAAAGTTTAAAAAGTTAATCAATATCAATTAAGGAATAAATGAAAATCAAAATGAATAATCAAATTGTTTTAGAATGTATTTATGAACAAAAGAAATGATATCATATTTAAATATTTTTGTTAAATTTATTTTTTTTTATTATCATTAAACTTGGATATATAATTCCATAGTTACAAAAATAAAAATTTCGTGTATAAAATATTTATTACATTTATTAAACTTAAAAAATGAAAATATTTTTTTTTAAAAAATTTTATTCTACACCAAAAAAATATACTACAATATTCTTAAAATATAATTAAGAAAGATAATTTTTGGTTATGTATTTAAAATTACTCATACTTTATACAATAAGTAAAAATTTTATTAATTTAGTTTTTTTTTTAAATTTATGCTTAATAAGATTAATAAACTTTTAAAATATTCAACATAATTAAATAATATAAAATCTTTTATTTATTTAATCAAAGTATAAAAAAAGTTTTTTTTTAATAATTTTTTTTTGTTTTATGTATTTTTAATATTATTATTTTTTCCTTAATATAAAACAATTTAAAAAATTATCTATTTTTCTAATTTTTCAGTTATAATAATAATAACTCTGAAATTTTTTACTGTAAATATATTTTTATGAACTAAAAATATATTTTAACGACATTATTTTTAATAATTGTAGTTTTATTTTTATGAATAATATTTAAAGATAATAAATATTTTTTTTGTTAAAATTTTTTTATAATTAAAAGAAATGTAATAAATTATTATTATCATTGAGTTAATCATGTAATTAATATGACAGATAACTATTAATTTTAGTTACTTAAAATATATATCTCAATGGTAAAAGACAAATTTTTTTGTTTATAAAATATATGGTATTTCAATTACCATTTCTATTGTCTTCAATCTTCATTTAATATTTATATTTTTAATCTATATTACAATAAAGATATAATTAAATTTTTTTTATATCTTTGAAATAAATAAAAAGTTTTAAAAAGTTTTATTTGATAATGTCTTTTTTTGAGAAGAAAAAAGTTTTATTAGTTTGATTAAGTTTAATAATAATATATAATTTTTTTGACTGTAAAATAAATTTTATAAATTAATTATATAAAGTTTAGTACATAGTTTTTATGTAATCACATTTTATTTAATAAATTAAATTATTAAATATAGTTAATTTTATTTTAAAACATACTTCAAGTTGTAAACCACGCATACTAAAATAGTATTTTTTTAAACAAAATTCTAATAGTAAAGTTCATTAAAAAGTTGTAATTTTTACAGTTTATCGGTTATTTGAGATCTTAGAAAATTGTTCCTCGAAAAATGATAAATTTTTTAAATAAATTTTTAATATAAGATAATTTTGGTCAAATGAATAATTTTATCAAATAAAGTATTTAAATGTTCTGCTTTCTAATAAGTGTAATTCAAAATAATTAAAAGATAAACATTTTTATTATATTTATAAAACGTTCAACTTGAAATAAATAATGTAAAATGAAAGATAGATATTTCTATAATAGAATATTAATCAAAAAAATAATTAGTTATTTTTTCAATCCAAAATCTTTTCATTATTTACAAATCATGAAAAAATTATTTTTGATTTTTTTTTGTTTTACATTATTATTTTACATCATACTGTAAAAGTCAAAATTAAAATTATATTCAATAAAATATTTTTAATCTTTTAAAATTAGATATATTTAAATAATGCTTTATTAAAATTTTGATAATTTTTCATAATAATGTAGTTTTGATCATTATTAAATAACTTTTATACTTTTGACAAAGTTTAAAACAATTGAAATATTACAAATATATCATAAAATTCTTTATATATATTAGACTATTTATCACTTGAATTTTTTTAATAAATCCAAAATAATGTTTTTTGATGATATTAGTTTCCTATAATTATTTGTTAGCTAATATTTTATTTGCAATTATCTTTTTTAATATTTATTTTACCTTTTTATAATTTAAATGGTTCTATTAAATAAATGATATATCTTGTCATATTGAGTTGAAGTTTTTATTATTAAGCATTTTTAAGATAAAAAAAATTTAAATGAATATTATTTTTAAAATTGACATTTTTTATTAAGCATTTTATTTAAAATAATAAATTTATTACGAAATGTATTAATAATATTTTGCAAAAATTATTTTAAAACTTATAAAAAAAGCTTAATTAAATTAAAATAAATTATATTTTGGCAATCACTGTTTTCAAAAAAAGTCTTTTATAATTATACTGACTTACTTCAAATAAATGAACTAAAAACAAGAAGTGTTAAATGAACTTTAATGTTTTTATTAAATATTAATATTTAATTTATATACTATTAAATTAATAAAGAAAATAAATATCTTATATTTATTTTTTACCATATTTTATATTAAATTTATTCTATTTTCAAATTAATATTGTAATAGTTTTCTAATTTTAACAAAATAATCAACATTCAATAAGCTTAATTATTAAAAATAAAAGTGATATATGTTAAAATGAAATTATGATGTAATTTTTAACATATTATGGCTTCTTAATCTTCATTTCTTAAAAATAAATTTTTTATTAAAAAGTTTCTTCAATTAAACTATAAATTTTTATGATTAAACATTTTTATCCCTATTAAACTATAGAATTTTTTTTATCCAATGTAATTTATTGCTAATTTTTAAATCCCGCCTCATTTATTTAAAAAAGAAATATTTTAACTTATATATAGCTAACTTTCTTTTAGACTTCTTATTTTTCTCAAAATTGTTTTCTTTTCAATAAAAAATGATTCTTATTGGTATGATAATAATGTTTCTTGAATTTATTTTTGTAATTAATGCTTACGATAGATTTCGAAAAGTACATATCAAAGATGATTATTCATTATATTGGAATCCATTATTAATTCAACAAAAACCACTTGATAACGAAATCAACTATATTAGTAAGTTCATATATATAAACTTTTGTTTTTAAAAAAATAATTAATATTAGAAGAATGTTATGCATTTATTGATAAGAAAGGTATATATGGAACTAAAAGTTCACAGGATAATTTACAAAATAATTGTATAATTTCAATATCTACATTATCATTTGATGAAGATATGTATATAAAGTTTATGGTATCTAATGTTATATGTAAATATTATCCAAATCTTTACATGAATCTTACATTTCCGGAAAATAATAAAAAATTTAAAATTAATTATTGTTCAATGGAAAAAAATACGTTTCCAATATATTACAAAGAAGCTATTTTAGAATATGAGGTTATTGGATTACCAATAAAATTTAAACTTGATTTTATACCTTTTAATCCTGGTAAGATTAAAATACAATATAATTGAAATATTTTTTAGTTTGTGGTAGTAAAATTCAAACTTATCAAATAGGACAAATTATAACATTAAGAAAACCATTAAACTTTCAAAGACCATGTACATTAATTCTTCCCGGAAATTCAGTTTTAAAAATTTTAAATTACAATTTCAATATTAACAATAATGTAAATTGCATTAAATTATATGATGGAAGGGTTTATAATGGTGACATTGATAAAAAAGAAGAAATATGTTCTAATAATATAAGAAAAAATAAAGAAATCAAAAAAATATTTGACATTTCATGTTCACAGGGGGAATTAATTATTGATACATTTTATGACAAATTTAAAAATGTTAAAATGTATGAAGATAATAATTATAATGAAACATCAGTAACATTTATAATAACCAAACTTCCTGAAACTGATTTTAGTTTAGTAAATAGTTTTATATGTTGATTATTAAACATATTTAATTCTTATTATAAATTACAATATGTAATTTTTTTTTTCAATTATAATTAGAACTATAATAATAGAAAAATTATAGCAAAAAAAAAATTTTCTAAACGATCACATTATTTTGGATATCTTAATTATTATTAATATATTTAAGAACCATTTCAATTTTTTGATAATTTTTTTTTGTTAATAATACAAAATTTGTATGTTTAAAAATTTCCTTTATTTTAGGACAAATTATATAAAAAAGAAATTTATATTAATAATAGAAACATTTTAAAATTAAATTATATTTTTGATGTAATTCATGTGTAATAATGTTCTAGTTTTTTTTTAATTGCTAGTACATTTTTTAAGATATCGTATTTTATTTTTTAATAAGATGTAATGTTTAAGAAATGATACTAAATTTACTAGTATTCATTTATTATTTTTTTTGTTTTTTTTTTTTTGAAATTTAATATATTTCATGAATTTTTAATGTAAATAAAATTTTTCAATTGTATTTCTTTATTTTAATACAAATAATTTTTATTGTTTAATAAATATATATATAATTTATATGAATATCTTATTTGAAACAGGTTAGAAAAAAGAAAAAGTTAACAAAAATCAATCATTATAAAATTTCAACTTATCTAAAAATTTATAATTATATAGGTATATCTTACTTAATATATTTTATCTAAAAAGCATTTGAATTTGTAATGAACTAAACAATGATAATGCAATTATATGTTATATAATAATAATATTCAAAGCAGAATTTGTAGGTTGAAAAATTGGTAAGAAGAAGTATTTAAAA
This sequence comes from Strongyloides ratti, assembly GCF_001040885.1. Classification (NCBI taxonomy): domain Eukaryota; kingdom Metazoa; phylum Nematoda; class Chromadorea; order Rhabditida; family Strongyloididae; genus Strongyloides; species Strongyloides ratti. Next base: position 2,350,442 of record NC_037309.1, on the reverse strand, counting down.
TAAAGTAAGATAGCATCATTAGTTTATATAACATTCATTGACAACAGTATATATATATATATATATATTTATTTCTAATTTATTTTAGTAAAATTTTTATATAATACACTCTTTCTTTAAAATATTATTAGTATATTATTTGATAGTTAATCTTTACTAATATATAAATTAAACAATATTTTATCTATTGTTTAAATTAATAAAATAAAATTTATTCTTATCAATTTTACTTTATTTTATTTAAATAACATTTTTAGGCAAACCAAAAAAGGTGGTAATATTATGCAATATAAATTTATTATTCAGTATTGATATTATTTCAATTTTAAATTTTATAATTTTTCAATATCCTTTTATGATGCAATATTATACTCTTATTTAATATAAACCATTCCATTAAACTTTCTTTTTGATAAACATGTAGGATATAAATTTTAGTTTTATTTAAAATATATATATTTTTTTTTATTTAGATATGATGTTTGATATTTAATAAATATTTGCTGTTCACCATTTCTAAAAAGGATTTTATACAACTTACTTTTATTTTGAACTTTGGTATAACATGAAACTACAATTTTTTTTATCATAAATAGAAAACATTTGTGATAAAAAAGGATATAATAACAAATGGATATAATAAATAAATATTTTACAAACTTTATTAATATAATTCATGGAAAATAAAACAAATAAACTTTTAATAAAATATTATTTATGGATGGTTTTTATAAAATTATATGTAGAATTTAAAGAATAAATAATTTTTTTTTTATATTTTTCAAATATGGTTGAAAAAAGAAATTTGGTAAATTTTAACACAAATAAATCACATTTTTTTTAACAATTAACTATTGAATGCTGTTTTAAAAAATTTACAATTAAAATGAGAATGTCTGCCCGGTAATATGTACATAAAGAAAATACTATTCTAAGAAATTATATAATTTTTTTAGTATTCAATTAATCACAATATTTTTTTTTAAAGAATAATATCTTTATTTTTTTTTTATTGTAATTATTAAAATATCTTATTTTATTTATTTTTCATGAGTAAGACTTTAGTCGTATATATTTTATAAAATTTTGTTTATTTTTCTTACTTTTACAATTGTTAAACATTTTTTATTTATTTCAAGATGTTTAATCTATATAATAAATTTCATCAGGAAAAAAAAAATATTTTTTTTATTAAAATTTTACAATAAAAAGAAGAAACATATTTATTTTCATGTGAATTGGATTTTATGAATATGATTAAAAAAATGTATATTATTGTATACTTTTATTCATTGTTATACCTCTTTGGGTGATTTTTTCCACTTCGTCTACCATAGCTAAATAGATTGAGTAAAGAATATACAAAAAATGTAGGTCGTTAAAATAAAAATAATTTTGCAAGAGTGATTACATTGAAAAAAAAAATATTTTGTATGAATATATATCCTTATCTTTTATTACGCAGTATATTTTTATCACTATACATGTATTCAAATTATTTAATACTTAAAAGAAATTCTTTTTATACAAAAATATTACATAACATTTGTATTGTCAATTTGTAACCTCCATATATCAATCTAACTGATGAAAATATTCTTTTGTTAATATTACCATAAAAAAAGGAAATATTTTTTTTTGATAAAAAACATAATGTATGATTGAATACTTTTATATAATCAAATTAATATAATAAAAATTTCTTAATGTTATATTTATTTTGGTTTTTAAAATAATAAAAAAGTAATTTTTCAAAATAAATAAATCACCTTTATTTTTATGTAATATTGTTGAGCTCTCATGAATATTAAGTTGTTCAAATTAAGAATAAAATTTTAAAAAGAAATATTATTGATCAAATTTTACTGTAATTTTTTTTGAAATATTATTAAAATACATTTTGTAATATAAATATTTATTCAAAAACTTCTATCAATGATTTAAAAAAGATAGGGCACTAGAGCAGTTGTTAAAAAAAAGTTATCCTTTTTCTAATTTCTTTTTCATTAATATAATTTAAAAAATCTATTTACAACTTTATCATTAAAAAGACGATAAATCAAAATTTATTTTTAACATAATATTATTTAAATTTAGTTTGCAGTTTAAAACTTAGTGTGTTGTTTTTAAGATATTTTATAAAATGAATGTAAAATATTGAACAAATATATATAATAGAACAGTTGTTTTTGATGTTCAATAAATTTTTTCTAAAGTAATTTATATAAAAAATATTTATTTTAGAAATTTAAAATTTATGTAATATAAGTTTTTATTAAAATCACCAGCTGATATAATCATTTTTATCAAATGTTTAGTTTTTAATATTAAACATATATCCATCTAAACTCATTTGTTTACAAATATTTTAATAGAATAAACAAATGATTAGTCATTATATTTTTTAGTTGAATCACCTTAAATAATAAATATAAATTTTTAATCATCATCAAAACATCTATTTTAAAAATATATTATGTCTGTCCATTATTCATTTTTGTTCTTGATATATCTTTATGTTTTTTTTTTTTTTTAAAAAAAAAGGATCAACTTAAAAATATATTTCCATTATTTAAAATATATTTATAATATGTTATATCAATTAATAGTTAAATTATCTAGATATAAATATAGATATTTTGAAACACCTTGTTTCTTTGTAATATATTATACTTTTTATATATTCTGTGTACAATTATATTATAATTTCTTTCAAAACACATACTTTTTAAAAAGAAGGCGTGATTATACATCAAAATTTATTGTTGATAATTTTGATGTATGAGTCACATAAAGACTATCAAGTCACTATAAATATGCACAAAATTATTCTCGACGTAGTTCTAGAAAATTATAGAAAATTAATGTAACCTTTTTAAATGTTATATATATGTATATCCATTTTTACAAAATGATTGATGATATATCTCTATGTCATTCATATAATAATAATAAAAGTATAAATATATCTATCGTTTTAATAAATCTTATTTCATTTAACTAATAATTATTGTTTTTAAGATATATACCATATACAAAAAAAAAATGAAGTTTTATATTACTGTTTTCCTTTGTTTTCTTGGGGTTTCAATACTTATGGCAAAACCTGCTAAAAGATTTGCTGGTTTTGGTGTTACTGGAGTAACTTCTAATTTTGGATGTGTCGTAACTGTATGTAATTTTATTAATTTAATTGTTATTAAAATAATAATTTTAGGGAAAACAATTGTTTATTAATGGACTTTATACACGTGATTTAACTGATTCTGAAATGAGCGAGATGAATGAATATAAACACAATTTAACTAAATTTAAAGAAGCTAAAGAATTAATTAATAAAGAAAGATCTAAACAAGCTAAACAAAAATTAACAGCATTTGCTTTATCTCGTGATGAAAGTTCTAGTGAAACAGGATCTACAACAACATCAAGTGGAAAAGATAATAAAACTACAAATACCCCAATGCCAGAACCACCAAAAAAACCATCATTTTGCACTGAGGAAAGTACAACACAATATATCTTTGATGGATGTAAAGTTCAAGGAAAAAAAGTTTATGTTGGTAATACTTATGCTCGTGATTTGAATGAAACTGAAATTCAAGAATTAAAGGAATTTGATAAAGAAATGTCAAAATATGAAACTTATCTTCAATCAAATCTTCAAAAACAATTAGAAAAAATATTTGGAAACAAATTGTCTTCTCTTTTCTTATCATCAAAGGATATATTTGATGATGATTCAAATTCTGTTTCTGATCAAACTACTACATCAGTACCAAAAACTGATTTTGAGGGAGAAGAAGTTAAAATGCCTACTCCACCAAACTTTTGCACATTTATTTACTAAATCAATTGATTTGTAAATAATTACTTATGTATTTGAAGAAGAATTGACATTTTTTTCACAAACGTAATCGACATTAATAATAACAATTGTTCATATATTATTTTTTTTATTACCATACTTTTTTTTTTTTTTGAATTGTGTATGACAATTATGTATTTTTACACTTTTCATGTGCGGTCGAATAAAGTTATCATCTTAATTATTTTCACTACACTCTTTACATAAATAATATATAATGAAAAAGTTAACTCTTTAATCATAAAAATACACATATTATTTTAATTTTACTTTAATAAATTTTAACAATTACTTAAGTAAAAAAATATTTTAAACTAATCGGATTTTGTAAATATTTACTTTCAAGGACAAAAGAAATATAAAATTACTTTTATAAATATGTATTATATATATGTAGCTTGATAATCTCAAAATGAATCTTAACATAACAAAATTTAATCATTATTGCGCCTATTACTTTTAATCACTTGTATTGGTTAAAATCAACGAAACTTGTAATATGATAAAGACAAACATTTTGAAAGGCAAATGCCAGAAAATGATTAAGAGTATTGAAACTGGAAGATGTGCTAAAGAAAAATTGCTTAACTAGACCTTATCTACATACACCTAATCTTAATTTTAAATAATTTTTAATTTTACACAATATATCATTCTTTTAAATATACTGATTATACTATAATTAATAATATTATATTTTAAAATTATTATATCTTTCTTATCTAATAAAAAAAAATTTTGTACCTCTTAATATTGATTATCTTAAAAAAAAAGATATAAAAATTTCATAAATATATAAAAAGATAATTATTGACTAGCACCTCATAATTTTTACTTTAAAAATATGAACATATATTTATAAGATATTTCAATTATATTGGTATATTATCTTTATAAAAATGTTAAAATAAAAGAAAAATTTATGTTTGTTGTATTTATTTATTTTTAATTTATATTGTTAGATAAATTATATTGTTGTTTTTCAAAAATTTTAATAAAACATATAAATTTTTAGTTATATCAATAAAAAATTAAAAGAATATTTAAATAAATGCCGTCACAAGAAATTTTTTACATATTTATTTTTTACCTATTTTATGATGTAGCAACCAGTCAAAATATTGCTTATGGTAATCAAAAAAATTATCCAATCAATCAAAATTATAATCATAAACCACTTATAAACGTAAAAACAATGTATGATAATCAAAATTACCAACAAAATACCAATCATTATACAAAACAATTGAATCAGTATTCACCTAAAAATATTTATGCAAATCAAAATAATTATTACAATGAAAGGTATAATCAATCAAGAGTAAAATACCCCAATAAAGATATTGATAGATATACTCAAATAAATGATAAAAAGAATATTGAACAAAGACCATATTATCCTAATTATGAAAGAAAAGAAGTAGTAAATAAAAATAACAAAAAGTATTTAACAGAATCAACATTAAAATCAACAAAAATTGAGACATTTTCTGTGAAAGCCGCGAAAGGAAAATTCTTCGTATATACATTACATTCAGGACGATTATTTACAAGAGCAGGTATGTTAAAATAAATCTTATTATTTTAATTCTTTAAGTTGATGTTAAATGGGCTGCTACAATAACAGGAAAACCTGATTTACCACCATGGCTTCATATCTTTCAATCAAAACATAATGCTATTTCATATTTAATTGGGACACCAGTAACTTCAGCAAATTTAGTTTCTTTACATATAATAGCAAGAAAAATAGATACATATGAGACTGGTGAATTTTTTTTAAATATTGAATTAACAGAAGATGTTAGATATAATAATTATACACAACAAATAGCTGAAATTCATATAAGAAATGTTAATGCTGAAAATTTAATATCAAATTCAGGTGGTAAAATTGATGAATTAGAAACAAGTATAAGACAAACATTTAAAGGGAAAGATTTAAATCCTTATATTTTTAATATTGAATCACCATCACCACCAGATGGTAAAGTTTTATCTGTTCTTCGTGATAAACCACTTGGTGCCATTATATATATTGGTACACAAAGAAAATTTCACTCTAATGTTTTCCATTTAATGAAAGGTTTACAAAATAATTTTAAATATTGTAATAATAGTCAAATTATTCCATTCAACAAATATTTTCACAAAAAATTTGACATTAATTGGTGTAAATTTAATATTGTAAGTTTAAAAAATTAAATTTTTTTGTCTTATATTATTTTTAATTTTTAAGAAAAACTCAACAATGCCAAAAAGTTTACATGATCTAGAGATGATAGAGGAAAAAAAATTATATAGAAATGAAACTGTTTTAAAATTAAATGAGTTATCAGGAAAAAAAGAAGAAAGTTCAGAAAAATATACCCCATACTACCATTTTTGGGAGTCTGTTTTGGTAATCATAGATTTTTTTATGATAAAAATAAAAAAAACAATTGTTATTTTTTAGATATTTCCTTTGTTAGCAGTTTTTTGTATATTATTAGTATTACTACTATCAGTTATCTTTTTTGGACGTAGAGAAGGTCAACATTGGCGTGACTATAAAACACCAAAGTATGTAATTTACTTTTTTTTTATTTTTAAATATTTTTTAGAGAACAATTACAAGAATATATGGCTGTTAGAGAATCGCAACAACGTCTTCGTGAACTTTCCGTTCAAAGGCAGATGATGTCAATGGCAGCATCAGTTGATCGTAATGCTGATTTACAATCTGATAATGTAATACCATCTGGAATTGGAACATTCTTACAACCAAAGCACAGAAATACTGATTCCGAAAATTATGATGCTTTATTATCTAATTCATCAAATAACAATCCTAAAATGTACTCATCACAATATTTAAATCAAAAAAAATTAAATGACAAACGTTATCGTTTACCTACGACAATTTCAACAGGAAGTATGTCAAATATGGCATCAATTGGTTCACAAAATCACTCAGATAAAGATTTATTATTTAATAGAAGTACAACAGTAGGAAAGCAAACTGTTGCTGAAGCAGCAAAAGCTACTGGAAGTTCATTACATTTATATAAGAATCCTTTCGATGATATTGATGATGATAAAGACTTTGATCTGAGTACAGATATCAATAATTATGCAGAAATTGAAGAAGATATCAGAAATGAAGCAAAACAAATGAATTATTACAATAAAAAATAATAATAAGGTATTATTTTAGTAAAGCACAAAAATATATTAACTTAGAAAACAAAAAAAATGTTTAACTTTTTTTAAGTAAGAAGAAAAAAAAACAAATAGCATATAATTAGTTGTTTTTAAATAAATTTATTAATAAATTTTTTTATAATAATAAAAGTATTAATTATAGAATCTTTTTTAATTTAAAAAAAAAAGTTACAAAATAAAAATAGCAAAAAAAATTAAAAAAGCAAAATGAAATTTTATTAACTTCATAGTAATAAGATATATTATCATTTAAAAATAATAAAAAGAATTTTAAAAAAATACAAAATTACTATAATATAAATAATGTATTATAAGTAATATTTAAAAAAATATTCAAAATTTTATTATTTTTAAAAAAATAATCTAAATTTGCATTGATATAATATTAGGCACAAAGATAAATAAAATAATAAGCATATTTAATTTTTTAAATATTATTATAATGGTTTAATATAAATATATCGTTATAACCTCCTCATATTATCATTGTTTTTGATATTAAATCATTTGTAAATTGGTATGATTTTTTTATTTTTTTATCTCTTTAAATGTCACTTATAGCGATAGCAATTTAAGATATAAAAAAATTTTTACAATAATTAATAAAGTCTTTTTTTTTTTTTAATTAAAAAAAAACGGAATGATAATACCTGGTTTATGTAAGTATATACCAAGTTATAGAAAAAAAGTTAAGTGAAGATGTGGGGGAAATAATTTACGATATATTATGAGTACACCAGGTTATAATTGTTTTTTTTTAACATGTACCATCTGTACCAATACTTTCAGCATCATCATGATTTTGTAAGTTATCGCTACTACTATTTGTTTTTGTAGGTACTAATGTACTTCTACTAGTTGAGTATGGGCGATTTAAAAGATTTGTTCGACGAGATGCTACAGAAGCACGTAATTGACTGTTGTCACGTTTTAAAGATTCATTAGCCTCATTAACATCATCCAATTCTCTTTGCAAAGCACGTGATTTAGTTTTTTCTCTTGATAATTCTTCTTCAAATTCATCCATTTGTCTACGAAGTTGACGTTGTTTAATATTTGCTCTTTCAGCAACCTCTTTAGCTGCTTCACATGCTTTCCTTTCTTCATCCAATTGAAGTGTTGCTTCAGCTAATCGTTTTTCTAAACGACGTAGTTGTCTGGAAACATTTGCCCTTTCATTAGATTCAGCCAATAACTGTTCATCAAGATATGCTATTTTAGCTTCAAGATTATTAAGTTGATAACGTGATCTAGATTGAGAAGTATTTTCTATTTCAGTTATTTTAGATTTTAATTCTTTATTAACTTTTTCTAGGTTTTGTTTTTCATTTTCAATTTTTTGTGAATGATTACGTTCCATTGATAAATCAGTTGTTAATTGTTCCAATTGAAGTTGTGTTTTTCTTAATTTATCTTGTGCAAGTTCAACATTATTTTGTTCTTCTTCTAAATCTTCTTCAAGTTGAGATATTCTATTTTCAAATCTTCTTTTTTCTTCTGATGTAAAATTACCTCCTTTGTTTTGAAGCTCTTCGAGTTCAGCAATTTCTGCTTCAAGATTTCTCTTAGAAGCAAGAAGATTATTACATTGTTCAATCATTCCCTGATGTTCACTTTCAAACACACGTATTCTACGTTCAGCTTCTTTCAATTGCCCATTAGCATCTTCACGATTTTGTCTAACTTCTTCTAATTCTTGTGACGTGTCACGTAACATCTGTTGAAGTTTCTTAATTTGTCTTCCATAGTCATCTTTCAATTTATTTGATCCTTCTAATTGATGCTCCATTTCAAGAAGCTGTGCTTCTAATTTTTTACGTTGATTACTTCCACTTAATTTATTTCTTCTTTCATTCTCTAATTCTTCCTCTAATTCTCTTATAGTTCTTTGGAGTTGTCTTCGTTTCTCTTCAGCATCTTGTTCCTTACTACTAAGAGTTCTTTCAAATTCTGTTTTCATAGCTTGTAAATTAACATCCCATCTTAAACGAGCATCATCATGATCCTGAACCATATTATCAAGTTCTTCAACTTGTATTTTATAATTTAACAATTCAGCCTCAAGTTGACGTTTAGCTTTCTCTAATTCATGAACATTTTTTCCATAATCATCTTTACTTGATATTAAATCATCTAATTCAAGTTGAAGTTGTTTTTTAATACGCTCACTTGTTTCTAAATCATCTTTAGCAACATCTAATGCCTGTGTTAAAGTTAATATTTTTGTCTCTTTTTCACGACATTCTTGTGCTAATATTTCTTTATCATTTATAGCATTTTGATAATTAACTTTTTCTTCATTTAATTGTTGATCGAATTTACGTTGTTTTTTCTCAATTTCTCTAAGATTAGTACGTACAGATTCAAGTTCAATTGTGACATCTTCCAATTCTTCTTGAATCTTTCTTTTAGATCTCTCAGAACGATCTCTTGCAGCTTCTGCATCACTAGTAGTTTTTTGTGCATTTTCTAACTCTCTCTGATGTTTCTTTTTAAGATCTTCAAATTGTTGTAATGAAACTTCTTCTGCATTCTTTTTATATTCCTGTAACTGTTGTTTTAAATTATTTATTTCACGTTCATTTTGAATTTTATATTGTCTTATTTCTTCTTCTCTTTCACCTGCATTGAATAATTCTTCTTCAAGTTGACGTACACGTGTTTGTAGAGAAAGTTTTTGTTTTGTTTCATCATGTAATGCATCATTAGCTTCTTTAATTTGAAGTTCAAGATTAGTCATTTTTCTTTCCATTAAAGAAACATTTGTTTCGTCACTCTCTTTTTGTTTAGATAAAAGATCATACTCTTGTTGTAGCCTTTGATGCTCCAATACAAGACTATTATTATAACCTTCGAGTTCGTTAAATTTAATTTGTAAATCAGTGTTTATGTTTTCTAAATTTTTTCTTTTTTTTTCAACTTCTTGTTTTTGGTGCATAATAGATTCTAATTCTTCTTGTAATGATTGATTTTGTCTTTCAGCATTACTTTTAGCTTTCTCCATTTGTGAACGAAGTCTACTAACTTGATCAAGTTCATCTCTTAATAAATCTAACTGTTCTTGATGCTGTTGTTTCATTTCATCATGTTTTTCTTTATTTAATTGAGCTTGTTGCTCCAGCTGTTTTTGAAGAAATTGCATCTCTTTATCTTTCTTTTTTTGTATTTCTTGACTGATGGCTGATTTATCTGTTGCTTCAATAAATTCAGTTTTAAGAGTTTCTAATTCATCTGAAAGATCACGTCTAGCACGATCAGCTTTACTACGTGCTTCTTTCTCACTTTCTAAATCATCTTTAAGTTCCTCAATCTGAATTTCATAATCTCTTATTTGTTTTTGAAGATTATTAAAATTATTTAAATCCTCGTCAGATTTTGCTAATATTCTAGCATTTTCTTCAGCTGCCTTAATAAGTTGTTGATTAAGTTCTTCAAGTTTACATCTTTTTTCCTCAATAAATTCTTTATGTTCATGTAATTCATTTTCAAGACGACGTCTTATCTTATCAGTCTCCAAACGATTTTCACGTTCAGTTTTAAGTTCTTGCTCAACATCTTGAAGTTGAATTTCAAGTTTTGACTTTTGTTTTTGGAATGTTTTAGCTTTATCTTCTTCATCAATAAATTTATGACTTAACTGATTTAATTTTTCATCACAAATCTTTTTCTCTTTTACAACTTTTTCATAAGAATCACGGAGTTCAGCAAGTTGTTCTTCTGCTTGTTTCCATTTATTATCAATATTTGACTTATCAATTTGAATCTTTTGTCTTAATTGTTCTTCCTCCTCAAGTTGTTCTTCTAAATCTCTTATAGTTTCTTCTAACTTCTTTTTCTCATTTTCTAAAAATTGAAGTTTTTGTTCTTCTTCTTCACAACGATTACTTAATTCATCATATGCTTGCCTTAACTCTTCATGACGATTTTTTATCATTATAAAACTTTCTTCAATTTCTGCTTTTTCATCAGTTTCTTGTTGGATTTGACTTTGAAGTGATTGTCTTTCTGATAACAATTGTGATTGACGATTCTTTATATCTTCATTTTCACTCATAAGTTTTTCAAGTTTCTCTTGAATTATTTTTAATTCTTCATTTTTAGCTGATATTTCAGCTTCTTTATTTGTTACTTGTAATAAAGGTTTAACTTTTGTAAAAAGTCTCCACCATTGCCAGTTTCTAAGTTTAAGCCAAGATAATCCATTTCTTTGAAGAACTCTAATTGCATTAGATTGTTGTATTCTCATTTGATAACGTTTTTTTGCTAAATATCCACGACATACAGCTTGAAAACGAATAATAAGATCTGTAAGTTTAATATCACGATCCTCTTCTAATTGTGCTAATACACCAGCTCGGAAAAATATTTTTGATTGTCCAATTCTATAAATATTTGGATCAATTTCAAGAGCTTCAATAATCCTTTTAACAGCCTCTTTTCCATCCATAAATCCTTTTGGTATAATATTTGGTGTAAGAATTTCATATCTATGTCTAAAATCTTGGAATGGTATTCTATTTGGAAAACCTTGTCGACAAATTCTAATACCTTCAAGAACACCATTACATCTTAGTTGTTCTAATACAAGTAATGAAGCAACTTTTCCAGGTTTTTTTTCATGATTTGGAATAATACATCTTACAAAATGTGGATCTGTATTTTTTAATGTTGTCATTAATCTTACTAATTGTTCTTTATATACTTGAGAAACTGTTCTAAACATTCCTTTTCTTGTTCTAGCACCAAATGCTGTTTCATTTGTCTCAGCAGCACTCATACCAGCAAATTCAGCATCCTTCCAAATACTAACAACAAAATTATCATTTGAAACTTGCATTAAATTAACTACATTTTCATTTAATGGATCCATATTTTTCATTAACCATTGATCTGCACTATAATCTACACGTCCAGCATAATGAATTATAGCAAAATCACTTTTAGCTCTCATTTCAGGAATAAGGAATTTTTGATGTTTTTCATGATTATGTGTTAATTTAGAAACAAAACTTTTATCAGTTGCCTTTGGAAAAAGACACTCTTCATCAAGAAGTGCTAAAATTCCCATTGGTTTTTCAATAAGATCAATTGTTGGTTGAAGATCTAAACCAAAATCAATGAATGTCCAATTAATTCCTTCTCTTTGATATTCTTCTTGTTCTAAGACAAACATTGTATTATTAAAAAGTTGTTGAAGTTTTTCATTTGTATAATTAATACATATTTGTTCAAAACTATTAATTTGAAATATTTCAAATCCAGCAATATCTAAAATTCCAATAAATGATGCACCTTGCCTTCTTGTTCTATCTAATGATTTATTAATTCTTTGAACTAACCATTTAAACATCCTTTCATAACATGCTTTACTAATAGCTTCAATAGAAAATTCTGCTTGTTCTTTATTTTGTGTTTTATGAACATATTCACGACCAACTTTTATTTTTGGTCTAAGGAGAGCTTTATTAAATTCTTGAAGATTAATTCCTAATAAATGACATACTTTTTGTACAATACTATCATCAGCAAATAATGCTTGGTCAGATTTTTTTTCTTGTATAAATTCAATATTTCCAAATAATAAAACCGCACTAACTATTCTAAATATTGATTCAATTTCATCTTTTTGAAATCCCATTATCTGCATTGATTTTATTGTATTTTGATACTCAGAAGCATCATCAACATTAGGAAGACTAATATAACTATTATTTAAATATCTATACTCATCACATTCAAGTAAAAGAAAATTATTTCTTTCTTGAATTGTAGCACCTTTAAGAAGTTGATAAAAAACATGAAATGAACGTTCATCTAATGCCTGACGACATGTACGTGATTTTTCCAAAAGATAAAATTCAATATTTCCACCAGATATTAATCCAGTTGTATCAAAGTTAATACGTATAAATTTACCAAATCTTGAACTATTATCATTTTTAACTGTTTTACTATTACCAAATGCTTCTAATATTGGATTAGCTTGTAGAAGTTGTTGTTCAAGTTCACCCTTAAAAAAAAAGAATATTTATAAATACTTTATATGTAAATAAATAAAGAGTTAGTGTTAAGAGTTAATATTATGAAAGTAGAGCATTTGTAAAAGAAGCATATTTATTTGAGCATTATTTTTATAAGCTTTTATCATATAAGTGATCATTTAAACTTACAATATTATCTCTTAGCTCAAACTAAAAATAATAAACACCCCAAAAAATTAAAAATATAAATATGAAAAAAATATTTAAAGAAAAAAAAAATAATAATAGTAATTTTTAAAATTAAAGTTAACTAAATTACTTTAAGTATTTAAACAAACCTTTGAAAGTGTACTATCTTTACTGTGTCTTGTTGCTCCAGCAACATGTGCTAAATATTGTATTACTTTTTTAGTATTTTCAGTTTTTCCAGCACCAGATTCTCCAGTACATAAAATAGATTGATCTTCTTGTTCTGATAACATTGATCTATATGCTTCATCAGCAATAGCAAAAATATGTGGTGGCATTAAATTACGTTTTCTTCCTTTATATGTCTCAATAAGGTTATCAGAATATATTGGAAGACGTTTATATGGATTAACAACAACACAAAAAAGTCCAGAATATGTCTATAAAAATTAAAAAAAAAAAATAATTTTTTTAAAAATAATATATAATGTAAATTTACATAAATAAGGTCAGAATAATAACGTTCTTTTAAATTATGTAAAACAGATGCTTCATTTAAGCATGTCAAATCAGCCATATCTTCAACTTTATCAAATTTTGGTGGATTCATCTTTTGACAATCATCTTTACTTAATCTTATCTTTTTATTTGTTTCTAAAATTTCAACAGCTACATCATCACCATGATCCTCAATTATTGAACCAGCAACAAAACCTTCTTTCTCATGTGGTACCCAAACAAGTCGTTTTTTTGCCCATTCTGCTTGCATACTAGGATCATGTACAGCATCACGTTGAACACGTAAACATTTTAAATTTTGTTCCATATTATTAGAAGTAACCATTTTACCATAACTTACCCCATTTTGAGATATATCACCGTTGAGTTTAACACTCATATTTTGCGAGATATTCTTATACAATTAAATACTTTTTAATAATTAATTTTATTAAAAAAACCAAATAACTTCTTGTTATTGACCTAAAAAAAAATAAAGTTTATTGTTTTTAATTTATTTAATACATATAATTTTAAAATTATATATTATTTATTGGTATACGAAATCAATAGAGTATAGTTGTGACATTTTGATGTCAATGAAGAGGTACAATATAAATTTTGCAGGCTGAAAATTTTTTAATACTATATACATTTAAAATTACATTCATTGACTGGATTTTTAAAAAAAAAATATATTTTTATGTGATTCTTATGGTCAAAGATCATTCTATTATTTTATTAATTTAAATTTCTTACTATTTAATATAATATTCAGGATTAATTTAAAGATTTTTTTTTTTAAATTTAAATAACTAATAAAATATTTTTGTAAAAAATTTGTGAATAAATTAAAATATATAAAATTAAAAAAAAAAGTAAATAAAAACAATAGAAATAAATTTTATTATTATTTCTTTATTTTTATAAAACTTGAAATAAATTATAGTATAATAAAATTTGCCATTATATAATAACACATTTACTAATATGGTTAACAAAAAAAATACATTATAAGGATATATACGGCAAGGTCAATGTAACAATTGTCACTTTTGTTTCTTATGAAATATACAAAAAAAAAAATTTTTTTTTAAATAAAAATAATAAATTGTATATTTAAAAATATAAAATGAATAAGTGAAAAGAAAAATGTTAAATATATACTGTATATAAAGGATATTAATTTTAACAAAAAAAAAAAAAAGATTTTGAATAAAAATTTGAATTAAAGATAAGCTCCAAAATACTTTAAATAAAAAATCAAGGATCACGATACGTTGAATAAAGATGAACTAATATTGAATAATATGATTTATAAATAATTCTATATAAGGTGAAACATATAAGTAATATTGAGTCACAATTGATATATTTTAAAGTAAAAAATGTGTAATAAAAAAATCAAACATTACTTAATTTCTTAGTTTTAAAAATAACAATATTAAATAAACAAAGCATGATTAAATAACATATATGTATATAAAAAATTATTCTAAAAAAAAATAAATATAAAACATTTAAAGTACAATAATAATATAAAAAAAAATGTAAAATGATATATATAAACATAAAATTTAAATGATTTAATGGAGAAAATTTTAACATAATAAATAATTTTACAAAGTTAATACAAAGTAAAGTTTATAATCTCCTTATCTATTTATTCTAAATTATATAAGAATCACAATATATATACTTATTCCAAATGCTAGTATATTTTTTAAGAGTTTAATTTATAAGAAACAAGTATATATTTCTGTTAACTTGTACTCATTTACTCATTATTTAACTCATTTTAAAAAAGATGTACTTATTTTATAGTTAAAAAAAAGATAACTAAAAAAAAAGTTACCTTTAAAGAAAAATTAAAAAAAAAAAAATATTTAATATTAAATTATTTAACTTAAAAATGTTAGTTTTATTGTCAATTTAAAAATTAGTTTTTTATATTTTTTATAAATATATAAAAGAAAATAATAAAAATTGAAATAATTTTAGAAATGTTTGAGTTGAGTACATTATCAGGAAAGGTCATATTTAAAAGGCGCATGTTTTGATGGGATTTAAATAGATCATAATGATTATATTTAACAATGTTTCTGGTAGTTGACAAATTTTCCTATAATTATATTACCAATAATCAATTATATATCTTAAAAAAAAATTTTTTTTCATTTATTATTTTTATAAAAATTTTAAATGTTATTAACAATATAATATATAAGATATATATATGTGTATATGTATCAATACTATTACTATAATTTAATTTTATAATTGTATATATTTTACTACAATATATAAATAAAAAATATCCTACATATTTAAATTAGTTAGATAAATAGTGTTTTAAATGTACAATAGTTATTGACCACCTATAACTATTTCTTATTATATTTATTAATTTTTATAAAAATAATAAAATATCAATAAAATATTTTTATATTAGAATAAAAAAAAAAAAAAAAAACTTTTTTCTATCAATAATAAAATAAACAAGACTTCTTTATTATCATGCTGGTTTTATAAATTTAGTTAAATAAACGCTGATAAAATGATCTTCAAACAATGAGTGATAAAATTATATAGTATAATGATGATTGAAAAGGAGATTAATAATAAAAGAATGTAATAGATAATTGGTAATGACAATACATGGATAATTTTATAAATTATATTAATAAAATTTTCTAAATATTTCTAAATATATATTTAAAATATGTAAAATAGATAAATGACTTCAATTATATTAGTGAAAAAAGATTGAGTTTAAATTTAAAATAATAATAGTAACGCGCCACAAATAATAAATACGATTTTGTGATATATTTAGAGAACACAATTGTTATAAATGTATGAATGAGTCATTTTATAAACATCTGGTAAATAAAAAGGATACATGTTATTGGCATTAAAGAATATACTTCCTTTTTAAATGATAATAAATCTTAAAATATGCAAAAGTAAACAAAATAATATTGAATGAGTTCACGGTTAATAAAACAATATCATAGTAACTGTTTCATTATTTACATTACTTATTATAATAAATAATCATAACGATATATGTAAAATGTCTATCATAAAACTATAAAATATGGAAAAGTGCTTATTCTTTAAATAATTTTTTTCTTTTATTTAATTAAAAATCATTTCTCTTAGTTATATTTTTTTTTATTAATTATATAATATTGTTATCTTTATAAAATAAATAAATAAATAAATAAACATATAAATCTTATATATAATAAGGTATTAATAAAATATTTAAAAATGATTTAAAATAATATGCAAATTTATAATAAATTTATTATTATTAATAATTTATATTTTCAAAAGATTAAATTTATATAGAAATTTAACATAAATTTTTCTATTGTATAATATTTATTTATAATTTATGTATGTAAGTATATCTTTATTATAGAGGATCAAGATTCTATATGTATACAAAAATAAAGTCTAGTTTGGAAATATAAAAATTATCTTTTTTTTTTATTTTATTTTTCTTTTATATATCGTGTAGAAGATTGGAATAATCTTTTGTAAAAAAGTAAGTGTACACGCTAGAAATTCAAATAATGTTAAATAAGTAAAAATAATGATAAGGGGTTCAGCTAGTTTTTTTATAATATATCTATATTGAGAAATTTTTAAATAGTGTGGACATACAAACTTCAAAACCATAGACTATTACTTTTGCTTTTAGTTTCACTTTTATTTATTTGAAAGAAAATGTTATATATATATAAAAAAGAGAAATCAACAAAGGAGGAGTTATTTGTTAATAGATGGAGTGAAATATGTTTTTCTAGGTAATATTTAAAAGATTTATATATTTATATATATAGAAAAGAACAAAAGTTTGAAAAAGGATGGTTTTTATAATGTAAAAAGCTTTTCTAAAATAATTCAATTGCCTTTACAACATAACTCTTATCAATCATTTATTGGATATTTTCATTAAAGAGACAAATCATTATGATTTAAAACTAAATATGTTTAACAACAATTGGTAGGTCATTAATTTGTACATTTTAAAAATATATATAATAATTTTTTTTCTCTTGTTATTATCAAAATAAATTGATATAAAAAAAAAAAATTTTTAATATTTAATTTATAATGTATTATTTTATTTTATATTAATAATCTTTGACCATATATTATTATCAACTACTTAACAAATAAATAAAAATTAAGAGGATATAAAAACAAATTTTTATATCTAAATATAATATAAAAAAAATATGATGTAATAAATATTGATAAATTTTAAAATGACAAAATATGATTATGTGTAAAATATTTCCAAGAAAGAATGAATAATGATTCATTTATAATTATTATTATATATAAAAATTATTCTTAACATATAAAAAAATAATTTCAATCTATAATTTTTATTATAAAAAGGTAATCATTAAATTTTTTGTTAAAATACAAATATAAATAATAATAACTAAATTCTTTTATTGTAAAAAAAAAGAATAATAATTATAATAAGTTGAAATATTTTTTTTTATGTTTATTAAAATTATTTAATAATACTTTAGTCAAAACAAAACAATAACAAAAAAAAAATTATTTAATAGCTTTGTCATCACTATTATAATCATTGTAAATATGTATATTTAATTAATCAAATATCATATTATAGTTACTATTTATAGTTAAAGAAAATTTTGTCTAGTAATCATATTCAGATAAGAAAATATTTTTTAAAAAAAAATATATATATACAGTTTTAAAGGTAAACATTAAAGGTATTCAAAGGTGTAAACTAACAAGAACAACATTGTTAATGTTTTATATATAAAATTTTTAGTTGTTGAAAAATTATATAAATTTTTACAGAAAGCAAGTTATTACAAAACGAATAAAGATAATAATGGTATATAAAATATGTATTGTTTAATAGTTAGTGAAGTATTTTAAATATTTGGAAAAAAATTATAAAAATAAGTATGGCTAAGCTTTTTTAATAATGTGTAGTACAAAGAAAAATCTTTATGATTTACATATATTGTTTTTTTTTTTTTAAATATATGTATAAACGAAAATTAATATAATAAAATGGAATTGTAATAAAAGATCATCTATATGACATAAAGAAAAAAAAATTTTATAATTAAAAAAAAATAAATAAATAAAATATAGGGTAAAATTTTATATTAATAGTAGACATTTATATTTAAACATCTTTTAAAACATTTTATCTACATTTAGACATTGTTTGTTAAGAATTGTCAAATAGTTAAATCAATTACGAACCCATCTTCTACTTTTTCATCTTTCCATTGTAGTAGATTTCTTGTAATCCATATGTAAACATAACATTATTCAGACTAAACGTTACATTTGACGCCTTATGTTATCTCTAAAGACACTTCATTTATATATATATATTATTAGTAAAGAATGCTAGTACTATAGCGGACAAATAGGGTCAACTATTTTTAACCTTTGTACTCGTTAAATTATTTGTTACCAAAAGTATGTATATAAATTTGTTAAAGATAAAAAAAAAAAATTTTTTTTAATTAAATATTTTATTAATTTTTCCTATTTTAGTATGAATTAAATGATATTGACTTTATAGAAATTAATCAAATCAAAAAAATTGTTACCCAAAATATATGAGGCTAAATAACATAAAACCATCTTACAACATGTCTATTTTTTATCATAAAATTGAAAATTAAGCAAAACATTTAAATTTAATTATATATCATTACACAGAACAATTTTTTTTAATCAAAAAGTAAAACTTTTGTTAAAAATGAAATTATTATTCATAGTTTTTCAAATAAAACAATACAAAATGTATCATATTTTATTTTAAAATACAAAATAAAAAAAAATAATATCAAAACATTTGAATGTCATATGTATTAATCTAAAAAAAAAAATCTCCAATCATATTGTTTAAAATGTAGAAAAATATGATATCTTCAATAAAGTAATAATGTTGTTTTTTTTTAAACTAAAAGTGTAAAGACTGTTAAAAATTTGTACCTATATTGTACTTCATTAGGAAATGTTATTTTTTCTTCAAAACAAAATTATTAATTTTACAGTAAAATAATAGAGATTCTTAATGTTTTACATATAATATATGTATTTAAGTAAAAAAAAAATAATTCTTTAACTTTTAACTATAATATTTAATGTGACTTATAGTGTACAAAAGAGATAATTTTTGTACTGGAAATAAAAATAAGTAATAGTAAAAAATTTTTAGTCTTAAGGTATACAATATTAAAATTATAATTTGGAAATTTTTAGACAACTTTATTATAACAATTTAAATAGTTAAATAATTTTTAACTTATTATATTAAATTTAAAAATCTTGTTAAATTAGTTAATAATTAAGTTTTAATATACTATAAAAGTTAGTTTTATTTTTTAAAGCAAAAAAAAAATATTGTAAAAAAAAAGTAAAAAGCTATAAAGTTATCATAAAAAGAACTGATAAAATTTTTTCTGCTTATGAAAATATTATGGTATAATCTATAATAATTTAAGTATCATTTTTTAATATAAAAAGAAATGTTTAGATAATAATTTTTTAGTTTAAAGTTGGTGTTTCTTTCTAAAACTAACAGGTGGGTATAAATATGTTTGTTGGCTATTTGTCCAATATTTTTTTATGTGATAGTATATAATAATATCTACTTATACTTATACATTAAAAAAATGTTATAGTAGAATGAATAAAAAATATATTTATGAAATCATCACCAAAAGAAATAAATCAAAAGTGTAAAAAAGTAAAAAAGAAAATCTTAAAAATTTAAAATATTTGAAACGGTATAGTCAATTAATTTTAGTTATACAAAAAAAAAGATTAAATCAAATAAAATTTATCAACAATGACAATGTATATTTATGTGTATTAATGATTTTAAAGTATATTTAAAAAAAAAAGAAAGATATTGTTAAATTAACAAAAGATTTAATGTAATATAATATTCATTATTCTTAATATTGTATTACTACATAAAATTTTATTTTCATTACTAAATGAAATAGTAATTTGTTTTTTCCATATAATATTTAAATACATAAATTAATAATAATATTAGTGATTATGTAAAGTGTTGTTTGATGTATTGCTATAGATTAATTTTAATAATATACTTATAAAATGTCTCTTAGAAATGACAGTAAAAATAATAATATTGTATACATTGGTACACATCAAGTGAAATGGTTTGCCAATACTACAATATCAAAAGTAAATAAATACCAAATATTTTTTTTTATTATTGTAAGATGTTATCTCATCAATATATAAGATTATATATAGAAAACTAATTGATGCTTATTTTATGAGATACAATATGATAAAGATCATAAGTATTACCAATAATATAAGCAATATTTCTTCTTCAATCTTTAATATTTACAATTTTAATGTTTTATAAACCGAATATAAAAAATATAGCTTATATTTTTTTTTACTTTATCTTGATAGATAAAAAAAAAATATTTCACGTAAATAATATGTCAAATTTTAAAGATATAAATATATACATCTATATTGTACTTTGTTCAAAATAAATATTAAAATATTCTAATGAGAAAATGTCATTTCTTATTTTATTGTTGGTACATTTTACAAATTTTTATTCTTTAAATTTGTAATATCATAATAAATAATATGATAAATTAAATGAAAGAAAAAGAATCTATTTTAATAAAAGGTACTGTTAAAATTATAGTAGATAACTTAAATATTTTACATGTTTCATAAATAGTAAGAAGAATTTAATAAATGTAACAAAATTTTATCTCTTTTTAAATAATAATTAAAATGTTCATACTTTTTTTTTAAGTAAAAAATAATAATGACATTAATTTTATGAATCAAGTATATATAATTTAGATTAGATTGATAAGAAAAATATTTTAATTATTTATTATATAATAAATAAAAAAAAAATTTTAATTAAAAAAATTTTTTTTTTCTTAATATTATTAGATAATAAAGGTAAAAAATATAATGATATTAATTATAAATACATTAAATAATTAATCAATATAAATAAAAATTAAACATTTATAGGAAAAGAAAAATAATTTAATTTTAATAGAAACATTTTACACATCAATCAACAATAAGAATGCGGAAAACAGAAATTTGTCTTCTTTATATATATCGTATCTAATGTCTTTTGTTTAAAGTTCCCACCAAAATATTTTTATAAAAATATGGCAAATCATGAAATAAATAAATTATTTAATGTGATTCACCATGGAATTTAATGAAAAATTCACCTTACTCATAACGATGATATTTTTTCTAAAAATTTCAACTTTTATTATTCATTATTATTAAACATTTTTAGTTTTTGTCTTTAGATATTTGATTATTGTATAAAAGTTATTTATTAAAAATTATTATTAATTTAAAAATAAATGTTATTAATATAAATTAAATTACTTGCAACTAAAAAAGGATTATGTTATATTTTAAAAATACTTAATATTTATTTTTTAACAATAAACCATGTTCCATCGGATATTGGAAGTAATGTTGATACAATTCTATTATCATTTTTAATTCTATGATTTAAAGCACGAATAATTTTATCATCATCAGTCATTTCATTTATGTTTTTACTTAATATTTTATTTGCAAAAGACTAAAAATAGATCAAAATGTTATTTAAAAAATTAGATACTTACACTTGTTATTATTAAAATACCATCACTTCTTAAAATATTTACAGCCATCTCATAATCTACTAAATAATTTCCGTACTTAAAATCATCTAGTAATATAAAATCAAATGTTGTTGGTTCATATTGTACTAATTTATGTAATTCTCTTTCAACAGAATCTGTTGCACGAATTTGTATTCTTTCAGTTAATCTTAAATTATGTGATGCTTTTTTTCCAACAGCCTCCCAGTAATCAATTAATTCAGGATCTTCAAGACCAATAACAATACCATCAAAATGTGACATTAATGAGATAGCTATTGTTGAGTAACCTGTAAAAACACCTATAACTAAACTTCTTAATGGTTTAAATGATCTCAAAATATTCATGGTAAAATGAACAACTTCACTATCAACATTTTTATGTTTTACTGGTAACATTTGTTTTTCAATAATTTGACTTTCCTATAATAATAAAATTTTAAAAATATTATCATTTTTATTTTTTTTCATTTTCCAAACTAACTTTTAATAATCCTTTTAATATTTCTTCAGGTTCTGAATTATAAATATTTGCATATTTTATCAATTTTTCATTATCATTATAATCATGTGAAATTTCTAAATTTAAAATAAAATTATTTTTATAATAATAAAAATTTAATATTACCACATTTTGTAACACAAAATTCAGCTAAATCTATTGGTATTGGTGTTGTATTAATAGTTTTGTTATCTTCTTTTATAGCCCCTGTTCTAAGTAATGAATGGCTATTTTTAAATGTTGGTGTTATTATTTTATAGGGATTATTTTTCTCTAGTACTTGCACTTTTCTAGTTGTTGTTGTTCCTAAAAAGGGCATACCAGTGCTTGTTATTATTTTAGTCATCATATTTTTAACATTTTTTGTTTTTGTGGATTTTATTGTATTTTTCAATTTTATTGGTTTCTCTGTTGTTGTTATAACATTAGTCTTTTCCATTTTTAAAGTTGTTGGTAAAAATTCTTTTTCATCACTATTCTGATTTTCTTCTTCTGGTAAAATATATGTTTCCATAAATTTATCATTCTCTGATAAATCAACATACAAATCACCTAAAAGTTTTTCTAAAAATTTTTGTACCCATTCAAAATCCATAATATTAAGATAATTTAATATATCACGTTTGGTTCTTGGTAATTTTCCTTGTAATAAATCATTTAATGTATAATGATTATCAAATCCAAAGATGGATGAAAATGATATGATAAAAATAAAAATATAACAAGATAGTTGCATTATTATTTAGTAAATTTTGTAATATAATAAATTTTTATATTAAATTGGACAATTTTATAATATTTTAACCGGATATTTTAGTAGCTATTACTTTGACATAAGATGTGACAATTTATTACCTTTTGTCAAATTAATAGACTTAGATGACACTTATTAAAAATAAAAATAAAAAAAATTTATTTAAATTAAAAACGGTATACATTGACATATGTTAAAAAGAATTTTTTTGTTTTATTCTTATAATAAGATAAAGAACGTGGAAAAGAATATCTTTATTCTTATTAAAGATGTTAAAAAAAATTGACAAATATTACTAATAAACCTGTTAAAACAATTCATTATTATAAAATTTTTATTATTAATATAAGAGTTATTATTTATCAATGAATAAACTAATATAAATAAACCTAACAATATTTTTTAATTCTTAAAATTAAGAGTACTTTAAATATTTATTTATTGTAAATTTATATTATTATTATCTACTACAGCAAGCAAAATTTTTTTTTTTACCTTTTTAATTATTTGTAAATATAACAATTTTTTTTTTATTCAAAAAAATGTACTATAATTAATAGGTAATGGTTTATTTCAATAATTATATTATATAGAGGATAAATATCACACAACTATATAATGTAAATTAAAAAAAAATATAATTTTAATACAATCCTTTGATGTTATTATAACTTAATGTAAAAAATAATTTTACAAAAAGTGATGGTATTTTATATTTTGTTAAAAATATTGTAATCATTAATCAAAATGTATATTATTGATTAGTACAAAGAATTAAGAAGATAAAGTAAAAAGATAAGATGTTATTCTTATTAGTAATTTTTTTTTTATTTTTGTTTTTAATAAAGTATTTTAAATGTTATCCTTGGAAAAAGAGTCACCAGAATAACTATCATTTCCAGATAAATCTTTTTGATTCTGATTACAAGTTACATCATTAGAGACACTGACATTTTCTGTAGTTGATCTTGAAAGTCTATTATTATTACTTCTTGTTGTCATTGGATGAGTTGAACCACTTTCATAACTTACATCAGCTGATTCAGAAACACTATCAAATTGTAAAAGAGATTGTAAACCAGATTCATCTTTAATAAAATATTCTCTTTCATCAATTGTCCAATTTGTTAATGGTGGTAATCTAGCACCAGATGGTAATCTATATCCGTGTCTTTTTAATTCATCAAAAAATGGACTTTTTAATGCTTCATAAGCTGTTGGGCGTTTATTAGGATCATATTGTACAAGATCATGGACTAATTGTATTGCTAATGGATCAGTTCTTGGTCTAAATACTTTATTCCATGGATGTGGTCCTATATTTGGAAATTTATATTCAGTATAATTTGGATTCATTTTTCTTATTTGTTCTTTTGTAGGAGTTCCAAGAACTTTTATTATTTCAACCAATTGATCAACTGCTGACTCTCCAGGGAAAATTGGTGTTCCCAGTAGTAATTCTGCTAAAACTGCTCCAGCACTCCATACATCTATTTGTGTTGTGTAATCAGTTGAACCAAAAATTAATTCTGGTGCACGATAATATCTTGAACATATATAAGCAACATTAGTTTCTCCTGGTATTAAATGTTTTGCAGAACCAAAATCACAAAGTTTTAAAACATTTGTTTCAGCACTAAGTAGAAGATTTTGTGGCTTAACATCACGATGACATATTCCTAGCAAATGACAATATCCAAGGGCACGCAATAATTGATAAATATATACTTTAACATAAGGAGCTGGTATAACAGCTCTTCTACCACTGTAAGATTTGGCAATACGACTAACAGTGTCCGGAATGTATTCTAATACAAGATTAAGATAAATGTCATCTGACTATAAATAATATTTTTACTATATTTAAATATACATATATATACATACCTTTGCTCCGACTCCATTAGAATAGAAATAATATTTTAATTCAACAACATTTGGATGATTTAAATGTACCATCATTTGTAATTCACGATTCTAAAATTATAAATTTAAAAAAAAGTTAGATATTTTTTTAAAAATAAATTTACTTTATATCTTCTATCCTGTAAAACTCTTTTAATTGCGACTGATTCAACATTACCGTTAACACCATTTTTGCATTTAGCTTGAAATACAACACCAAATGAACCCTTTCCGATAATTCGTGTTTCAGAGCAAAATAATTCAACATCTTCTAATTCTTTTTCTAATTTTTCTTCTCTTGACTCTTTTTTAATAATTTTTAGAGCTTTTGTTTTTACTTCAACTCCGGTTCCAAGTAAATCTGTCTGACGTACACTAGTCATAATTTTATCTAAAATAATATAAATATATTTAGTTTAAATGCAAACAGTTAGATAAATATTGAAACTATCTTAAATGTAAAAAGATAAATTTGGAATGAAGACTAAATAAATTGAGTTGATGAGTGAATGAAAAGTGTATTGAGAAGAAAGTTTTAGACGAGATGTGTATTATTATAAACCAGTACTATAATGTGCCATGTGTTTTAGTTATAGTAACAAAGAAGGTTGATAGTCTTATTCTATATATGTGTACGTTATAACCCTTCTATAAAAAGTACATTCTTTCATTTAATAATATTTTATAAATTATTTTTAATATTATAATTAAAGTTAATATTTTATTATTTATAAATTTTTCATAATTAATTACTTGTACAATATGATTTTTACTTTTTATAAAAAAAAATTTTTTTTTTTTAAATAACCAGGAAAAATAAATATGAATTTGTGCAATTTATTATACAATAAAATGATTATATTTCAAGATACATAAATATATATAATATACAAAATTTTATTAAACATCAAAAACTTTTATACTAAATAATTTTAGAAACTATCTTAATAATGCTATTTTAACAGAAATTTTAATTCTTAAAGTATACATTATTCTAACTAAAGAAAATTTGTTGTATTTAAAAAGATTTATCTTATCAATAAGATAACTAAGTGCATCTATTATACACACATTACAAAGCCGATAACTTTATAATTTTTAATCATTATCTCCAATATCAAACTAAAATGTTAAAATATTGAAGCCTTTTAATATAAAATAACTTTAAGTAAATGATGATAAAAAAAAAAAAATTTTACATTTCAGTGGCAATATTGATTTATTTCAAACACGCTTAAAAATTTTCAAACAATTTTTCCTTTTAAAGTAAATATTCATTAGACTTTTATATTATAAAAAAATAATTTGTATGAATTATTACACATTTTAAATTAAACAATATAAATTAAATAATAGAATGTATTTATAACAAGTATATATGTTTTAAAATGGAAATTTTAAGAATGTTATAAATTAAAATATATAAATTGATATTTTCTCATTTAACATATATAATATAGGGGAAACGTGATAAATGAGACTGTTGAGATACATGATAAACAAAATAATTACTAACACAATTATGACATTTAAATGGTATGTTTATATTCGTGGTTTATAGTATAAGGAGAATAAAAAGTATAATGCTATTTAAACACTATTCTAAATGGAAAACATTTTTCCAATAGATATATATTATTTACTTCTTTAATTTTTATACATCATATCAATAAAATGATATAATAATTTTTATTCGATTATCATAACTATTTTTTAAAAAAAAAAAAAACTTAATATTTATTTTAAAAGTAAATAAAATTAAATAAGAAAAATAATTAATCATTTTTATTTTATAAAAATAAATTTACTATAAAATAAAATAGTAAGCCAATAACTTAATTCTATAACTTTAAAGAAAAATAAAAAAAAAAAAAATTTTTTTTAAGATAAATTACATAAATATCCTAGTGATAATAATTTTCGGATTTAGTAACTAAACCAATATAATGTTTAAATCTCAAAGGAAATTGATAACTAAAGAAATTACATTTATCAAGCAATGACTATAAAATCCTTTAATTGAGATACTTTAATATTTTGATGGAACCTCATTATGAAGATAATTATACTATACAATTTTTAACAATAAATAAAGTTAATATTTAAATTATTGTTCATTAAAAAATTTATTTTATTCACCATAGAAATATTACAATTTTTATTCATAATTATTTACCCTTTTAAATGTAACTAAAATATTGTATATCAATAAATATATAAAAAATGTTTAATATTTTTTTTTTTATAATTCAGTTAAATTTATAAAAGAACTAAATTTATTATTAGAATTAAAAAAAAAAAATAGTACATAAAGTGAAAGTTATTTTACCATTAAATTCACCATAAATATATAATATATTTCAAATTTGCAAAGAAATATTATACAGTAAAAAATGTATTTAGTTTTATCATGTGTATTAAAATTATTATGCTATTTTTGACAAATGTTTAAAAAGTATAAATTTTTATAATTCATTTACACAGTAATAATACATATGTGAAGTAATAAAGTTTATATAAATTTCTAGTAATTTCTAATAAAATTAAAGAAAAAATAAAATATTAATTAGTTTATGTTTATGTGAAAAAATATACTTAAAAAATAATTTATATGAGAATTTCAAAATTATACAATAAAATAAAATCTGGAATATAAAATTATTCATTTAATATATAAATAATCGTGAAACTTTTCCAAAAAAAATATTATACTGTTAATTAAAAGATAAAAAAAAAATTATAGAAACAATAACATTTTGCTAATAAATATGACATTGAGATTAAAAAAAAATGTATATATATAAGAAAAATTTAAATTTAAAAATATAATAATTATTATTTGTGATATTTTACTTATTTCATTATCAATAATGAGTGTAGAAATATTAATAAATATTTTTTTTTGTATATTATTTTTATTAATTCTAAAAATTGTTATATTCAATCTTATAAAACCAATTGTTGTCTTTTTTGTAAGTGATTTTTTTGATGTTATATGGCGTATGAAAAAATCTATGACTATTGATAGAAATGCTTATAATTATTTTAAAACAGAAATACCACAATTACCTTTAGATATGAAGTTTGATTTAGGTGGGAAAGTTGTTGTTATTACAGGAGCATCATCAGGTAATAAAAAAATTTTTTATTAATTTTAAAAAAAATGTCTTATATTATTTATATATAATAAAATAAAATAAAAAAAAACAACTTATTTATAGGAATAGGATTAGCTTTTAGTGAAATGTTATATTCACGAAATGCAACTGTAATTATGATTGTGAGAAATGTTAAAAAAGCTAAAAAATGTGTAGAAAATATTAAAAAAAAATTTAAAAATTCTGAGGGAGATTTATTAATATTTGAAGGTGATTTATCATCTTATAGTAGTATTATTAGAGTTGTATTTCAAATATTAAAAGGATGTAAAAAAATTGACTTACTTGTTAATAATGCTGGAATAGGAGCATTAAAAGAAAAAAGTGTAACAATAAAAGAAGGAACAGAATTAGTAATGGCATCAAATTATTTTGGACATTTTCTTTTAACTATTAATTTACTACCGCTTTTACGATATAGTAAAGGAAAAGTTATCTCAATAACAAGGTAAAAAAATAATATTGTTTTTATATAATAATAAATAAAAATATAATTATAGTTTTGCATATGATATGTATGACTTAGATGATGATTTTTGTCAACGTAAAAAAAAATATAATGGATGGAAAGCATATTCAAATTCAAAAGCTTGTCAAATTATAATGACAAATAAATTGTCACAATTAATTCATTTCACAGAATGTTCATTTATTGCTGTTTCACCAGGAATTGTTAATACACCAATTAGTGAAACATTTTCAAATAATTTGATGGGAAAGTCAATTAATTTTGTATTAGCTCCTATAAAAAACTTTTTTTGCAAAACATTTTTACTTAGTCCTGAAAAAGCATGTGATCAAATTATGTCTTTAGCATTTTTTGCTCCAAAAAAAATTTTTCATGGTGCATATGTTTCACAGAGGCGTATTATTCAAACAAATTTTAAAAAAAAATTAGAAAATAAAATTTGGATAGAAACTTTTCGTGTACGTAAAGAAAATTATTATTTTAATATTTTTTAAATTAAAATAAATTTATTTTTAGGAATTACTTATGAATACACAAATAGAATCAAGAAGACTTTTAAGAGGTCCTATGACAAATGATGAATCAATTTTATTTATTAAAAGACATCCTGAAATATATCTTGCATACTTAGAAGTAGATGATTTAAATTTTTGGGAAAAAACTGTTATTTTACCAAATGAAGAAGATCTTTTTATTTGGTTAAATGAATCAACAGATGAACAATATTTAAAAGAATTTGAATATACTGAAAGTAATGATGAATTTAATGATACTAATTCTAACTATAGTTCACTTGAATCAGAATGGGATAATAATTATGAAAATATATATGATTCATTAAATTTATATAACTATCCTATGAATATAGAATATTATTTAAAAGACTGTAGTGAAATAAATAGTAATAGTAAATTTAATGAAGAAAGTAAGTTATATTTATCATAAAAATAATAATATATTTAAAGATAAAAATCACTTTATTGAGAATACTTCTAATGCTATAATTGAACAAACTAAAAATAATGATACGTTATCTAAAAATGGAAATAAAAATGCTTGCCTAATGGAAAATGAAATTAAATTAAATTCACAACAATCAAATAATAATATTAAAAGTTTTGATAGTACCAGTTCTACTGAATTTGATGCAAACAATGATGTAACAAGAGATGAAATAAAAGAATTTAATAACAAAAAATATTTTTTAAATAACACAAAAGACGATACTTATGAAGAATTAATAAATAAAAGGCAAAATAATGGTTTTAAAAAATCTTTTAAAAAAAGAGGTTCATTCATCAAACGACTAATAGGAAATAAAAAAGAATTAATGAAAGAAACGGATAGGTGTATTGATAACATTGAATGTGATGTTATTAAATCGTCTGATGATCATATTAATGATATCATACTCAATGATAATGATGGATTATCTTGGTCTGAAAGTTTAAATGGCAATGTTTTAAATATCGATTCTTCTTCTTTTATTGAAAATGCCAATTTTAATGAACAAGAACATTCTAAAAGAGAACATCTTAATGAGGAAGTAATAAGTAATTATGATAATAGTAAAATTACTACTGATAATGTAATATTAAATAAAAAAAATGAAGACCGTGTTCTATTAAATAGTTTAAAAAGATACTCATCATCTCATAAAATGGTCAGTGATAAAAAGAAAAATTTAATTAACAATAATATATTAACTAATTTAAATGAAATAGATGATTGTAAAATTAGTAATGGTTCATTTGAATATTCTTTAAAAAATTTCTACAATATTAATACTAACAATAAAAAAGAAATAAAATTTTACAAAAAATTATGTAGAGATGGAATATATACAGAGGATAATTTTAACAAATTTTTTATAATTAACTTTAAAAATAAAATATTTGATTTTATTAAGAGTGCAATAGAAACAATTACAGTAGAAAATATTAATGATTTTGTAACTATGGAAAGAATATTAAGAAAAAATGGTTTTAGGTATAATGTTACCTCATTAAATGAAAATATTTGTGGCGTTAATGAAAGATCAGGAAATATTTTATTATCCATGATATTTAAAAATTATCATGAAAAAATAAAAAATATTTCAAATAAACATATTTATGATAATAAATTTCCTAGTACTGTTAATAATTTAAAAGATATTGAAGAAGATAAAGCATTAAATACGTTACCATCGGAACCAGAATTAATTGTCTATTTAAATTTAGATGATGATGAAGGTTTAAATCTAGGGTATTGTGATTCATTTTCACCTAATGGAATAGAATATGAATATGAAGATATTAGTTCTGGTAACTGTTATGTAAGAAAAACTGATGAAAATGATAGTATTTATAAAGCAAAATATGATATGAAATTATTTTTAATATATAAAGTTTATAAAAAAATACCATTAAATAAAAAATTTGATTCAAAAAAGAATACATCCCAGAATGGTAATGAATATGAAGGAGATAAAAAAATAAAGTTACAAGAAAGAAATAATGAAGTAAATAATTTTGAAGATGGTATATTAGAATGGATGAATACAGCTGATTATAAAAATAAATATCTTTTTAATGATGAAGATGAACATTTAACAGATAAAGAAGAAGACGAATTTTTAAAGATGATTAAAAATAAAAAAGAAGATATAGGTATTACAAAATATAACATTACGGAAGCTGGTAAAGAAGAAGATATAAAGAGAAAAAAAAGAATTTCTTTTAAAGATAATATTCTTAAAAAGTCTAATTTTATAGCTTCTATTTATAATTTTCATAAAAAGAATAACGACAATGGAAAAATATATATTGAAAATATATAAATCATACTATGCTTTTGAAATAGATAAATATAAAAAAAGTGGTGTTTTTAATAAACAAGAGAGAATTTAATCAATTAAAAAGATAAAATATTCTAAAAAAAGTAAAATTGCATACACCCTCAAATAATTTTATCTTTTCTTATACAAGTTGTATAACTAAAACAAATTGTTTTTCATGGAAAATGAATAAAACAAGTGTTTGATTGTAATATAAAAGAAAAAAAATGTATAATCTTAGAAATGCTACAAGATTGAAAAGTTTTTTTTTTTATTTTTAATAAATTTTTAATAATATTATGTATAAATTTAAAAAAAAAAATATTTTTAAAAAGATTATAATGTTATCATAAAATACTTTATTAATTTATTTATAATTAAAAAAACTTTATAATAAAAAAAAATAATATACAATATATATATATATGTATAGGAAAAACTACCTTTGCCTTTAGAATATAATAAAAAATAAAATTTTGTAAATTTTTCTTTTTATTTTCAAAATAATTGTTTCATTGTTAAAATCTTTTATTAACAAATATTTTGAATAGTAGAAAAAATTATAATTGTTTTTTCAATAAAAAATAAAATAGAAAAATATGTTTTATACAACTTTTATTATTAAAATCATTTTCAAATAACATTAGTTGAACTTTTTAAAATTTCCTCAATCATAAAATTAAAAAAAAGAAGATGTTTATAGGAAAATAAAGTGTATTTTAAATTAAATTTTGCTTTATCTAATAATAGATAACAAATTTATCATATGTTAAAATTTATATATATATATATTTAATGTCCAAATTTTATAGATGTATATATATTTATAAAAATGTATTAAATCTAGATTACCATATATTTCTTTTTTTTTATTTTTATATTTTAACTTAAAAATATGTTTTTATTTTTCAGTTATGCATAAAAATAATTATTACAAGAGTTTATTAGGTGTTTAAAAGAACTTAAATAAGATAATTTATTTGATGTTAAATTGGAATACATTTAACTTACTTACTTTTATTTAAAAAGAGTTGTAATAAAAAATTTTTTTATCTATACAACTATTTCAGCAATTATATTGTATATATATTATATACATATATAATAGTTAAAACTGATAGTTAATTATAATAAGTTTAAAGTTAACAGATTTTAAATAAGTGAATAAAAAAATCTGGCGATTTTCAAAATAAAATAAATTTTGAGAAAGATTAATGTCACAAGATAAAAAGGTGATTGAATATAGGATAGTAAAATTAACAAAACGGCATTATATTTAAAAAGTCTTTAACTTTTATTTATTATTATAAAATTTTACTTAAAAATTAATATGAAAACTAGTTGGATTCAACGTAATTCTTTATTAACACTAAATTGTGATGTTTTTTTATCTAAAGAAGATGGTGAAAATTATACATTAGAATGGAGAAAAGATAATAAATTAATATTTAGTGCATATGGAAACGAAGATTCGGGACATTCTATTGAGTCAATGCAAGGTTAGTTTTTTTTTATATATATAAAATATAAAAACTATTTAAAAAAATGTTTCTAAAAAAAAAGTTGATAAATTTTGTACTTTTATTGTTACTATTAACAATATAACATGTATTTTAAAAAAAGATAGAAAGTAGTCAATTTAATTTTTCTTTTAGTTTATTTGCTTAATAATCTTGATATTTATTTAATGGAATTAAAATCTAAATAACATCTTAAAGGAATATCAAATAATAAATACATTTACTATTATTTGTTTTTTCATATTCTTATATATGTATATATTAAAAAAATTTAATTTTAATTTATAATATATTAACATTTCTTTCAAGTATTTGTTGAAAAAAATATTTTTTATGATAAAAAATATTAAACCTAATTATTTTATTATATTAAAATTAAATAATTTATGAGATTTTTTTAAAATTATTGCCTTTAATAACTTAAAATAAAAAAAAATTATAATTTTAATTACTTTGATATACCCATTCATTTTCAATTAGCTTTAACCTATAAGGATATCCAGGACCATATTTATTATAAGGAATTAATACTATATCTTTAGCTAAAGATATTATTTTAGTAATATTTGATGTTATTTTACGCTCCCAATCATTTCCATTATCATTTTTCCAATATATTACATAAAAATCTGTATTATTTGATGATGTCCATTCTAATAGTAATGATATTTTATTATAATAATTAACTTTAATATTTTCAATACCATTAGGTTTATTATTTTCAATCTCTAGACGGCATTCAGATATTTTATTAATATAATTTAAACATATTTTTGGCATTAAATTTGTTGGTGATCTATTTTTATCACACATATACATACAACGAAATGGAATATTTTCTTTAAGACAACAACTACCATCTTCAACATTTCTCATAAAACATTTTGTCAAACGATAAATATTATTTTCACAATTAATTTTCATTCTTGGTGATAATATTAATTCTTTTTCTTCATCATCATATTCTTCTTTACCACATATTGTCATACAATATGAAGGAATTCCTTCCATTACACAACATTCTTCTATTGATGGTGGTGGTCTAAATGGTGGTGTTATTACTTTTTTTGAAAATATTATAATATCATTATTTGAACCATAATCATTTGTTGCTATACATTTATATTTTCCATAATCTATTTCTTCAATATTTTTAATAATTAATATTGTACCAAGTTCTTTTTTTCTATCTTTTGATGTTTGAATAGATATATTATATCTAGAATTATTAACATTTTCAAATATATTTTTTTCTTTAATTTCTTTTTTCCATTCAACTTTAATTTTTTTTGGATTATTAGTAATATTTGATATTCTACATGATAATACAATTTCACTACCATAAAGTGAACCATATACATTATTTGAGTATGCCTTAACTTTAGGTGGATGACCTTTACTTTCAAATATTAATTTTTCCGATTCTAATGATAAATATTGGTAATTTTTACCTATTGCAACAACAGTACCTTGATATTGTGTATTTTGTTTTAAACCTGTAACAATAATATTTAACTTATCTGTTTCCTTTAAAAATACTATCTTATTTTTATTTAAATCAATTATTTTAACTAAATATTTTTTAACTAAATGACTATTAATTGGTGATAATGACCACCATAAATGAACATTATTTTTTTCAATATCATTAATTCTTAAATTAATTGGTGGTCCTGGATGTGTTATATATCCTTTTTTAAAACATTTATACATTGAATTTAAATTAATTGATAAACATGTTTGATATTTTATCCACGATATTGATGTATTATGATATCCTACACATATATCAAAACAATCTTTTTGTTCTGAATCAAATGCTTCTTCATGACAACAGGATGAATGATTTCTACCATCAGCAATACATTTAGCAATTTTTGGTAAATGTTGTGCACAATCATCACGACTTTCAAATATTTCATAAATCTCTAAATCATCTGGTGGTTTTTTTGGATCACATAATGTATCAATACAACGATTAGGTATATCTTCATTCTTACAACATTCTATTATATGTGATTCTACTTTTGTTACAAATAAAATATATAATAGTATTAATAATAAATTATATATTAAAAATTTTTTAGAAAACATATATAATACAATAAATAGAAGAAAAGAGAGTTGATTTCTAAAATATAATAATAGTTATAAAGTATACCTTATAAAACGAAGTATAAATATGGCACAAAATAAATAAGATAAAAAAGATAGTATTATTTGATGCATTGTGATTGATCCAACATTAAATCAAGATAAAAAAAAAGCATTACTTTCTTGATTTGTTCAATGATGGTCATGTCAATATAAAGAAATACTGGTAATACAATACAATACTTTTGCTTATTTAAAAAATTAATGTAATTATATTTTTAAATTTTGTATAGTATAAAAATAAAATGTCTAGACAAAATTAATTTACATAAAAGTACTTTATAAGTTTTATGACATTATTATACTTTTCATTTTTGTTATCTGATATACTTTTTCATTAAAAATATTTAAATGAAAAAATTACAAATGCTATCATTATAAATGATCAAATTTTACTAATATATATATATAAAGTATAATAAATAATTGTATTATAAAAATATAAAAAAAAAACTTAAGAAAAAATTATTAAAACAAATAAAATAATAAATATAAAATAATAGCTAAGATTAAAAAAAAAGTTAAAGATATATATATTATATAATAAAATATTTTGTTTTCAGGACGTCTGGCACGTGCCTCTAATTTATCATTAACAATTCATTCAGTTGATGAAGCGGACAAGGGCATATATCAATGTATAGTTACAAAATATAATTCAAATAGCCTAAATGAACGAGTGGAAGGAGAAAAAATACATGTTATTGTTCATTGTAAATTAACAACATACTTAAATATAATAAATATATAATTTTTTTTTAGTTAAACCAATTATATTATCTCCAAAACCAGGTATAGAAGATGAATTTCATTTTATGAATCTAGGACAACCTTTTTCATATGAATGTAAAATTCAATCATTACCACCAGCTGAAATAAATTGGACAAAAGTAAGATAAAATAAATCATTCTTATAATCAAATAAGTATAATATTTATTTTAATCAAATTTTTTTTTCCCATTTTATTTAATACAAATAAGTATAATATTAATATATTTAGTAATTAAATTATACATCATTAATTTTTATATATTTTTTTTTAACTCATTACTTATTTAAGGATGATCGGATCATTGCTTCTACAGCTAATCTTTCATTTCCAATTTTAAAACCTGAACA
The DNA here is from genome assembly GCF_001040885.1 of Strongyloides ratti. Taxonomy (NCBI): domain Eukaryota; kingdom Metazoa; phylum Nematoda; class Chromadorea; order Rhabditida; family Strongyloididae; genus Strongyloides; species Strongyloides ratti. The sequence goes on along the minus strand of NC_037309.1, from coordinate 2,313,585 downwards.
CCAAGGTATATATACATGTGTGGCTGTAAACGTTGATGGAACAGAAAAATCAAATTTAAGATTAGCATTATCAAGAATACCAATAATAGATACAATTTTAGAAAATAAAACTGTTATTGAGGGAGAATCAGTACATTGGAATTGTAAAGCTCAAGCTGTACCTAAAAATATTACATATAATTGGTTATTTGAAAAAATAAATATTAAAAAAAAAGAAATTGGTCTTCGAACAAAATGGATTAATGATGGTGAAATTGAAATTTTTAATATTACAAAAAAAGATAAAGGAATATTTACTTGTTTAGTTGATAATGGTATTCAAGAACCTGTTAAAATGAATGTATTTTTAGATGTTTTGTGTAAGTTTAAAATATTATACAAATTTTATGTTTTTTTAATTTAAAAAAAAAAATTTGTCAAAAAGTAATATTTCATTTTTATAATCATGAAGTTGTTACATTCTTATACTTGAAAAAGTATATTATTTAATATGATATTTTTATGTAATAAAGATAAATTAGGTCAAGGATATAAAAAGTTATTATATATATTTTCTCAACTTTTTTTTTTAATAATTAGTCAAATAATTTTTATGTATCTTTTTTATTTTTTAAGTTTAACAAAAAAAAAAGACTAACATATAGGTAGTTTTTTTTTGTCTTACATTTATTTATATATTAAAATTTTATTAAAAAAAAATATACACTTTTATTTATATTAATAAAAAGTTATTATTTTTAATGTCATTTTAGATAAACCATTTTTATCAAATAATATTAATGATGGAAGTAATATTAAGACAATAGTTGAAGGGAATGATGATAAAATTGAATGTAATTTTCTTTCAAATCCACCAATACATCAAGTTATTTGGAGAAAAAATGGAATTGTTATATCTAATAACTCAAATGAAATATTTAATATTAATAAAGCAAATGAAAATGATTCTGGTATATATTCATGTCAAGGTTTTAATGAATTAGGTTTAAGTCAAATTTATGAAACTCATATAATAATTATTTGTATGTTTTTAATAAAAAAAAAAATTTTATTAATATATATATTTTTTTTAAGCTTTACCAAGATTTACAAAAATACCACCACCAAAATTTTCAATAAATAAAGGTGATAATTTAATATTAGAATGTGATGGTTTTGCCTCACCACCACCTTTACAATATTGGTTAAGAAATGGTAAAAAAACTTATTCATCAAAAATTGTTATTGAAAGAGTTGAGTATGAAGATTATGGAATATATGAATGTATATTATCTAGTCAAGATTTAATGGTTAAAAAAACAACAGAAGTATTTATAATGAATGTTAAACCACAACCATGTAGTAATATTATAACAGATTGTCAATTTTATCCCAAAACTATTACAACAATTAATTGGACTCCTGGTTTTGATGGTGGAAGATCGCAAACATTTAAAGTCTATTGGCGTTCTCAAAAATCAGATCATTGGTTTACTAATCATTTACCAACAACAAATTTAACAGCATCATTTGATGATTTAAATAAATTTACAGAATATGAAATTAAAATAGAATCACAAAATATGTATGGAAAAGTAATTAGTCAACCATTTAAAATATATTCATGTGGTATATTAATGCCACCAACACAAATAGATTTTATAAATAATTTTAATATATTAAAATGGCATAAAGTTAATGATGCTGAGAAATATAAAATATCTTATCGTACAGAAAAAATGAAATCATTTGTAACATTATCTGTAATATCACAAACAAATTATACATTGCCAGAATTTTTAAGAAATCAACATAATACACAAATATATATACAATCATTACGTTCACATTATCATGATTCAGTTCCATCAACAGTAATAACAATTAATTCAACAACCATAAATTGTTCTTTATTATTTATATTATTATTTGGTGGAATAATATTATTAATTATTATATTTTTTCTTTTTATATATAAGAGAAAATGTTATAGAATTTTTAAATATTTCTCTGATACATTTTATTCAAATGATATACCAAATAATAATATAAAAAAATGTAATGTTATAGAAAGAAATTCTTGTGCTTCTAAAAGTTCATGGAATTTTCAACAACAACCATATGAGTATAATGAAGGGATGGAGAATGAAAAAATGATAATAAATAATACATTTAGAAGTAAATATTTTAATCAACCTTCAAATGAAAATACATTGTCCTCTAAAATAAATCGTGAATGGTTATTATATCATATTAATACTTTTAATAATTGCCCTTCTAATCATAGTACCTCATCTTCATCTCTTCAAACAATATCTCATCCATATCAAATACCAACTAAAGAAATAAATAAAAATGAAAGATTTATTAAAGAATTTTATAATGAGACAAATTATATAACAAAAAATTTTACAAATAATCCATATTATTCATCATCAAAAACAGTTTTAACAGAAACTCCTGTTATAGCAATGATGAAAGATAAATATATACATTCTGGTGGGACAATTGATAGTTTAAATTATCTTCAAGAACTTCGTGTTAAACAACTTAAACATGAATATAATCAAAACAACACAACTACTTTCACAGAAGAAAATAAATTTTAGTACTTAACTTTTATATAAAAAGTTAGTTAAAACAGGTTGCTTTAAAATAACTAAGTAATTAATATAAAGTTTTATATAATTACAATATTATAACTAACTTCATGATAACTTTCTTAAACTGCTATTGGCACAAATAAAAAATTTTTTTTCTTATTTACTATTTTAAAATGTATGCTATAAAAGGTAACCTCTAATTTTTTTTTTATATCATTATATTAATTATTTTAAAATCATTTTAAATAGTGTGCTTATTTTATAATAAACATAAATATTCTTAAGAAATAGTTGTTAGTTTAATATCTTTTATGGCATTTTGATTAACTAATATATTAATTTTAATAATATTTTATTGGTTGTAAAGAAATTTTTATAAAAAAAGGTGATGCTCTGAGTTGCTACATGTTAATATTAATTTTACTTTTAGTATTATTTAAATTTATAATCATTTTTTTTTCTAAATAATAAAAAGATTTATTAAAACATAATTTATGAATAAAATATTTTATTAATATATTATTTAAATATCTACTTTTTTTAATAGATAAATTTAATTATAAAAGATATATGTATGCTATAAATTTATCAGTATAAAAAAATATATATACATATAAATATTTTTTTTTATCATTTTTAATAAATATAAATATTATTTTTTTTTTTAAATTATTGTATATATTATTTTATGATCATTTTATTGTTCATAATATAATACAAATTTTTTACACCTTATGAAATATTTTTTTTTATAAAATATATTTATACATATATAAAATACATATTAATAATATAAATCTTATTTTATTTAATTTTCAACATACCTTTAATACCCCTCCTTTATTTATTATTTGTCTTCCTTATAAGTTACTACAACATAAAAATTCTTATTCTCTATTGTTCTCTTTATATAATAATTCTTTACTTTTTACTTTCATGTGAAAAGAAAATTTGCTTTGACTTTACAATGTTACAATGTGAATATATTTAAATATTTTTAGTATTGTAAAACATTTTTTTATTTGTTAAAATTAGGTATTATACAATTAATGTAACTAAATATCTAGTAATTTTCTCTCTAAACATATTTCTTAAACATTAAAGAAAAAAAAAATTATAATAAAAAAAAAACAGCTGAAAGAGATTTTTCTTAAAATTTTTTTTTTCATTATATATATATATTTTTTTTACCACTTAGGTATGCCCTATATATGGGTAGTAGCTTTAAAAGTATTATTAATTTTTAACAATTTATTTAGATTTATAACAAGAAAAGTAGACGATAACAATTTTTATAAATAATAAAATTATAATCATAATATAACTTATTGTTAACTTTTTAATATAATTAAAGTTTTTTAACACAAGAAATGGTATGTTTTATTAATTTATTTCTTTTTTTTTAATATTGTTATTTAAGTATATTTAATTTTTAACAAGAATAAAAAAAAAATTAAAATATATAATATATATACAATTAAATTGATTATATTTATTATGGGAACTAGTCATAGTTTAGTATTAGCAAGAAAAAATATAGAAAAAAGAAATGGTGTTGGAAGTGCTAAAATTAATACTATAAAGAATAATGATGTATTACCAAAACACTTAGATAAAGATCGCAATTTAAAAATATTATTATTAGGAGGTTCTGAGTGTGGAAAAACGACAATTTTTAAACAAATGCGTGTTTTACATTTAAATGGATTTACTGATGCTGATAAGGAACAATATAAGGAAATGATTATAGTAAATACTGTTCAAAGTTTAGGACAATTATTAGATGCATCTAAAAAATTTAGAATACCACCTGAATCATTAATGGAAGTATGTCATTATTGTTCTTGTTCTCTCTTTTTTTATTATATATTTTACTTTTTAGAGACATATTGAGTTATTTACTATATTTAGAAATGAATATTTAAATAAACATTCTACTACAGTACCACCAGATATTGCTAGAACAATGAAAAAAATATGGAATACATCACAAATACAAACTACTTTTCAAAAACGATGGAATTTTTCTTTATTAGATAATGCTAAATAGTATATTTATTAATTTTTTTCTTTTTTTTATATCTTTAATTTTTTCTTTTAGTTTTCTTGACAGTATTGATAGAATTTTTGATAAAGATTACACACCAACAACTGATGATATTCTTCATTGTCGACATCCAACAACAGAGATAAATGAATTAGTTTTTAGATATAAAAAAGCAAATTTTAGAATGATTGATGTTGGGGGGCAAAGGAGTGAAAGAAGGAAATGGATACACTGTTTTGAGAATGTTAATATAGTATTATTTGTTGTTGCTTTAAATGAATTTAATCAAAAAGATCCTGAAGATGATAAGTATGTAAGTTATATAAATATATTATATATATATTTTTATATATAAATATTTTTTTTTAGAATCGCCTACTTCAAAATAGAAATATTTTTAAAACAATAGTTCAAAGCAATTTTTTTCGCAAAACTACAATAGTATTATTTTTTAATAAATACGATATCTTTCAGGAACAGGTTAAATATACATCATTAAGAGATAGTTGGAAAGAATATCAAGGTAATTTAATAAAAAAAATGTATATTTTTTTAATAATTATTATTATTTTATAGGAGGAAATAGTTTAGATGAATGTACCAGATTCATTAAAACATCATTTCAAAGTTGTGTTCCTGATTCTAGTAGGTACTATTCACATTTAACAACAGCAACTGATACAAGTAACATTGATAGTGTTTTTGCATCTTCTGTAGCATCAACAGTTAATCAAAATCTAAAAGCTATTGATATACAAGAATAATATATATTTTTATTTAATAAATTTTTATTTTTTTTTAAGCTTGAAAAATTTAACGGTTAATAACATGTGTAAAAATAAAATAGTTTTTATATTTAATAAATTTTTTAAAAATAAAATGTTTTTACAATATTAATTGTAAACATTATATTGTGAATCTTACTTTCCCGGTAATTTTTTATCATAAATTGAAATTTTTTTACTTCTTCTTAAAGTATCATTTCTTAATGTTGTGGAACCTAAAATTGAATCTCTTGGTTGTCCAAAGTTTGTTACATTTGATCCAGAAGGTGGTATACGTGATTGTACGGTAAATTGTGGATGTTTGTTATAGGCTATTAACACAATCATACAACGTTTTATTGAAGATGGTTTTGCATTCATAAAAGCTTCATGAGGTGATTTAATTGGAGAATTCATGTATTGAATAATAAGTTTATCAATTTTTGCATCACCAGGATCACGTACAACCTATAAAAATTTAATATAAAACATATTTTATTATCTTACTTGTAAACGTTGTGCTTCACCTGGTTCTAAAGCTGTATATACGGGAGAAATTCTATATAAATTATTATTACTACATTTTATCTTTACGACAATTCTATAAAAAATATAATTTATTACATTTTTTAACACTATACCTCATCGTTGAACTATTAACCATCAAATGTCTTGATGCTCCACCTTCTTTAGCTGGATATTCAGCATGTTTTGGAGAAAGATAAAAATCATGTTCCTCCTCATCAAAAATAGCTTCTGCCATTTTTAAAATTAAAAAGTTGTAGAAGTTAAGCTGAATTTAAATTATTATTTTTTTTTTTTCATAATATTACATATTAATAAGAAAAAAATTGTTTTCAAAAAAGTACAAAAAAATGATATCATTAAATTAAATATATTTTTTTTTTCATATTAATGTAAAATAACTTAATTTTTAATAAAATAATAATATTTCATTTTAATTAATGTAGTTTAGAAGGATAATTTTTTTTAAAAATTTATAAAAACAGATGTTGTTTCATTAAAATGAAATGTTGTCTTAAAAAATTTTTATTTTATAAAATATTTAGAAATAAAAATTTAAATAAACCAATAAATGAAAATAGCAAAAATGATATTTTATAGTCATTATTATATATATATACAAAAAAAAAAAAAAACTTTTTTTAACATAATAACATTTTTCAATAAATTTGAAAAATAGCTAAATACTAAAAATAGTGCTTTAAAATAAAGTTATTTTCTTAAAATTTATGGATTATAGTAAATATTAGAGAAGAAAAATTCAAAGATATGTGAATGTAAATAATATATATAGGAAGTGATATATATCTCAAGAGATTTAAGAAACAATTTTAAACTTTTCTTTTTTAATATCACTCTCCAATTGTCATATTATTTATAAGAATAAAAAAGATAAATTTTTTTAAAAATATTATCAAAGAAAAAATTGAAAAATTATTGATTCCAAGTTTTAATTAAAATGTTATTTTTAATAATGTTTACTGATTCATTCAATAATTATTGTTTGTTTTAATTGATAATTTAAGAAACCTTTCATTGAAAAATAGAAAAAAGTATAATAAAAACATTTTTAAATGTTTTATTTCAAAAAATAAACAACTTTACTTGAGATATTTAAAATTTATATATATATGAAATTTTGTTAAAAATTTATTTTATTTTTTATGGACAATTACATTTACTTTTATATTTAACTAACTTTAATTATTATCATGAATTTTTAATTATTTTTAAATGTAAAAGAAAATAGATAAATAAAAAATGAATAATAATTATTTATGAAGAGAAATAATTAATATAACAAACTTTTCATAAAGATAATACATTTATTTATGAACATTAACGGTTATTTTATAATATTAACAAAATTTTCTTTTTATGTTTCATTTGAAAGAAAATTAAGTTAAGTTATTTTGAAAAAAAAAAAAGATAGAAATATATGGTTAAATTTAATACTAAATTACAAAATAACTAAATACAATCATCATTAAAAATATATATACTAATGAATATTACATTCTTCCGACAATCAAATTTGAATTATATATATTATTTTATAATTACCGTGTATTAATTTTTGCCTAAATATTTGTCTTATTTTCGGTATCAGGCATACTTTCATTATATTCATCACTTTCATTTTCCTCAACAGATATATCTTCATTGTATTCCATATCATCATCATCAATTGGTATTGGATTATTTTGAATACTTGTTATAATATTACAAAGAAAATTATTAAATGCATAACGTAAATTTTCTCCTTCATTATCTATATTAGTTGGCATAACGGTAACTCCAGATAATTGTTTTGGTAATTGAAATGCTGCAACTGCACTATCATTAGTATTATCACTTGTATGATGAAGAAATACAATAATACTGTTTAAATTCATATCCAATGGTTTTACAAAATCATTATACCTTAAAATTAAGTTTGTAATAGATATATTAATTATAAAATTATAAATATTTAATATTACCAATCAACCAAATCTGATCCTTTGTCATTTTCTGGATTACATACAAACATAATACCATGAGCTCCTTTTTTTATAATAGGCCAACAACGTTTAAATTGAGGATCTCCACTACAATCCCACAACTCTACTTCAGCTTCAATTAATTGGTCATTTAATTTTAAATTACTACTTTCAAATTCAACAATTCTAGTACCTATTATAAAAAAAAAATAATATTAATTTTATGATATATTTAATTGATAATTATAAGCTATAACCAATTACTTATTATATTTAATATATATATATAATATTTTTAAAAACAAAGTATCTTTATTTTATAATATTTTTCAAATAAAATTTAATCATATTACTATTATACTTCAATTTTTATATTATAATAATTTTTTTTATTACTAAATAAAACATCTGTGTCCAATAAATTTTTATAAAATTATATTATATTTGTAAAAACTTTTTTGTTATCAAAAGAGATATAATTTTAAAATTATTTTTTAATAATAACTAAACATTTAAAATATCTTACCTTGTGTTGGATGGTATTCTAATGATCTTAATTCTATAGATTCAGCTAAATAATTTGATATAGTACTTTTACCACTCTAAAATTTTTTTTTTTTAATATAAATATTTTAATTATAATATTATAACTAATAAAAAGATATCATTTATTATATGTTAACAAACCTTTGATGGACCAAGACACAATATTTTAATACGTATTGTGTTTCCATCTTTTTCTTTCATATGATCCATAATTATATATATATATATATATATGTATATATTTTTCTTCTCCAATATTTTACTATAATAAAAAAAATAATAAATTTTTAACAAATATTATATTATATTAATATAAGGAAATATTTATAATATATAATAATATAAATAATTTTCTTTTCATTTATATCTTAAGAAAAATATGTTTGTTTCCCAGGCAACACATTCATGCTAAATTTAAGGTTATAAAGTAAAGATGCTTTTTATTATATTTATATCATATAGAAAATTGTTTCTTCTCTATTACATGCTATAGTAAAGAGTATAAATGTGTATATTTTTTTAAATAATAAAAAAAAAAAAAAAAAATTGACTACAGATTATATGATGAATATTCATTTTAAAATATATTTTGTAGTGAGATAATCAGTTGTATTAGTATAATTTTATAGAAAGATTACATTGATGTATGTTAATTTTATATTATTTTAGTTATATATTGACTCAGGTTGGTATATATATATACATATAAAAAAATGCATCTCAATAGATGGAGATATATATATATATATAATGTCAATAAGAAAGAGATATAAAATATTTAAATGAAAAAAAACTTAATATTTTAGATATAAAATTTTAACAATTAAAAAAGAAACGATAAAAATTTTAATTAAAAAAATACGTAAAAATATTATTAAATTAATTTAAAAAATAAATAAAAAAAAAATATTATTATTTTAAAATTATTTCATTTTAATATTTTTTCACAAGTCATAAGTAATTACTGATAATACTTAACTTTAACATATTATACATCTCAATTTATCAATCATCCTTTTATTTAAAAAAATTTTTAAATTACACTTTAACAATATATTTGAAAGGTAAAATTATTAAATAACAATTATATATATAGATATATAAATTTAAAAATTAATTTTTATATCATTTATTTTATCAATATAATAAATACATAATAAAAAGGAGTTTGAAATGAAGATTAAGATACCTCTTTTCTTATTCATAATAAAAGTTTCACTGGACCGAATATTAATTTTATCCTGTATATAGCAAGTTTAATGTATTTTAATCAAATTTTAACATATCCATCTTCCCTCTTTATTTTATAAAAATAATTACTTTCTTCATGTAACTTGTCTTTCTAATCATATCATTCTAATAGATTCCACATTTTTTATCATATTAATGTATGCCTAAGAGGTGTTATTAGTAGTAAAATTAAGTTAAAATGTTTCATTTAATGGAGTTACATTAAAGTAATATATAAAAAGTATCTTTTTAAAATATATATGTATAAAATAACTTTTCACAATATTACTTCTTTGATTTTTTTTTTTCTTAAAAATAAAATATAATACTTGTTTAAAATTATATTTATTATATTATTTACATTTTAAATTAATTTAAATATATATTTATTTATTTGTGAGGGAAAAAGTATTTTAATATTACAATATGGTAACATTATTTTATAAATAATGTAATATTTTTATACTTTTAACCTATTCACCAATCCAATTATTATTTTTATATATAAAAAGAATTTTATATTTTTTATATTATTTTATATTATTTTTCTTTTCTAACGTTATATAATATATTGGTTATTTTCAATAACTTAGTCTTCCATATTTTAATTATATTGATAATACTAATTGTTTAAAAAGCTATTTTTCTTTTTAAATAAAATTTATTGACTATAAAACTTATAAATAAGGATATATATGATTTATGTTTTCTAACAATACCAATCTTATTAAAATAAATTCAATAAATTTTTGTGATAATATAATTAACATTATATATATAAATATATATATATATTTTCATTAAAACTATATTTTATAAATAGTACTATAATTTATTATTTTTATTTACCCATATATAAACAAGTTGTTTTACTTAATCTTTTTAACAATTTATTTAATTAACATCCGTACAAGTCCTGTCAACAGATGATCATAAAAAATCATATTACTTCACTAAATCATTTCTTTTCTTGATAAAATATTTTTAATTGTTAACATTTAATTAAGATATTACCCTATTAAATTAATATTGTAAAAGAGGATTGTAATTTATATATATACATTAATTTTCAAATAAAATATCAAAAAAAAGAAAAGATTTCTTTTAATTTTTTTTTATTATAACATTGATAACTTTAACAAATGATATAAAACTTCTTTTAAAACTTTTTTATCATTTTACACATACCGCCTTACATCTAATTATTTTTTAATTGGTCCAACCTTTTTTGAACAACTTTGCCTTTTGAACATTTTTTAATTTATTGTAAAAGATTTTCATTTTATTTTTTATCTTATGATATAATATAAGATTTTATAATTTTATAATAATTATTATTTCAATGTCAATAACAAATTGATATAATTTAAAAAAGATTCATAATTTACAACTATAGATAGGTAGTTGTCATAAGATAATCTAATACAAAGAAATCTTTTTTTTAATTTATTTCTTTTGATAACATACATATGATATATCAAATTTAATAGCTTCTTTATTTCAAAAACTTTTTACCGTCCATCAATTGTCCCTTTTTATGTATTAAATTTTATTTTTTGTTTGTTATTTGATATCTAAACTTATAAAGTATAACGTTCCTAAATATTTATTTTCAATTCCCATATCTATAGCTTTCATATTAAATTATTTTCTAATCCTTCAATTTTATTAGAATATAAAAAAAAATTTTTTTGTACAATATATAGTGTTAACAATTCCCTAAAATGCCAAACTAAGAATATTAAAGATTGTTTTTATGATAATCAGTTTATAAATTATCATATATATATAGATATATAAATTTTTATTTGTAATCCATTTTCTTATATTCCTATCCACTTAACCTTACCAGTATAAGTGTGATTATCCTTGTATTAAGTTTATTTATATTAGTGCCTTATTAATGTTCAAATAGATAACTATATATTGTATAAGAAGACTCCTGTGAAGATAACTGTATTTGAAGACTCATAATATCATTTCAATTGTATTTGAGTTATATTAATTAAACATAAGTGTTCCTCATTTTCAATGTTACTTCAAGAATTTCAATAACCTATCAAATAAAAGATTAATATCATTTTAAACTTTTTCTAGTATGCTAATCACTACTTGTCAAGTTTAAAAACTTACTATTTTTTAGTCAATGTATGCCAATCAAAATGACACTTTCACTTATCTAACTTTTACCAATCATTTTTCTGATACTATTATTAATATTTCTCCCTACAATTAGTATATTATTAATATATTCAACAGAAAATGATATGTTACCTTCATCCTGTCAACTATTATAAAAACCAATCTTACATAACTTTTATAATACAGTAATATTATATAGATAGAATGTTAATACATTGTTATGATAAATGTCTATTTAAACATTTATGAATGATATTAAACATATTTTTAATATCAAAGTACAAACTTTGTAAAATTACTCATTTTTTTTAACTACCTAATAATGATAAAAAAAAGTTATTATTTTTTTTTATTTATTTTTAAATATCCTTCTTTTTAGTCTAAACCGACAAAATTATATAAAATTTTAAACAATTCTTTCTTTCTATCAATTATTCATTATCCTTTTTTTTGATTAGCGGAAAATTAAGATAAAATGTATCTTTTTACAATTATGGATGAATAGAAATAAAGAAAGAAAATAAATTTATGTTACCATTTAATAATTAACATTTTTAATATGAAAGACAAGAAAAAAAAAATTATTTCCCATTATTCTTTTTTAATTTCTATTATTTAAAGCCTCAAAAACCCCATGTAGTATTAGATAAGGTCAAAGTCATTTCCTTAAAATTTAATGATACAAAAAAAAAAGTTTACCAAAAATTATATAATTATATATATAAATATATATTCATAATGCAAGAAATATCCGTTACACATTTAAATTTTAATGATATGGTAATTAACATTAATAAAAGATTTATACAAAATACAATTATGTTTTAATATAATTCTTTTACTTTACCAAATCATTTCCGTCACTCTTAATGTATCACCTGTACAAAAAAATATATATATATTAACTTTATTATACATTTTTTTTTAATTACTTTGTTTATCTATATTCTTTATTTTATTATAAAATAAGAAGAGTTACGTAATAATATTACATGATTATTGTTAAAGTGTAATTTATATTCAAGACAAACTAAAAATTTATTACATATTATGGTAAATATAAATTATAGAAAAGTATTTACATATGTAAATTTGCCTCTATCAATTTAACTTTATTATTAAATATTTATAATTATATTAAATTTTCTATTCTTTCTATTTTATTATTTTGTACATTTTATTTTATTATTTAAACATATTATATCATAAACGATAAATGAAAAAAAAAGATTTATATAAAAAAAAACTAGTTAAATTATAAAAGTTTAAAATAATTTTCAAATGTAATTACATTTTATTAAATCAAAGATACTTCAATTACTTTTCCTTGAATGTCTTGATATATATATATATATTATAAAATGACAATTTGAAACATCAAATAATTTTTAAAAAAAAAGTTTGCCGGTTTGAAGTATTCATACTTAAGTGGATCCCCAGTAGGTAAAAGATAAACATTAAAAGAACCGACATATAGACTTATGTTTTATAATAAGAAGTAACAACCTCTATTTATCCACTAATTATTGTATGCTTATGGTTCATCCCTTTTTATTTATATTACTAAAATTCTTATGTTTATATAATAATAATAATTTTAAAAATTTTAAAATGATTTTAAAATGTTTATAGAATTTTAGTATGATTTATAAGTTTAATGGTCAAAAGAAAAAAAAAAAGAATTTTTTCTTTTTTTCATACAAATGTTTATAAATTTGTTTTTATTAGTTATAAAAGTTTAGTATTATCCAATTTCATTATTATATCACACCTTCATTTATTATTCTATATTTATTTTGTTACCATATCATATTTATTTATTATTACATAATATTATATTGAAATGAATTACTTAAAAATGTCAATCAACAAAAATTATTTCATACATAGTTATTTATTACAAAAGTATAGCTAACAATGATATATTTTTATTATTAATGTTAATTAAGATATTATAAACATATGCCTTTAACTGTTTTTAATTAATTATAATATATAGTTGATTTAACCTTACATGCATATCTAATTATTGTAAATCTAATCATTCTAGTTAAAGTTCACACTAGTCGGCATCACTCAATCAGATTAATTTACTTTTTAACAACTAACTGATTACCGGAAGGGGTTGTTTGTAACTTAAAATAAGATGAAGAACAACAAACTTTTAAAGTTAGACACTGTTATAAATTTTATATTTTAACTCTTATTTAATAAAGATCGTGAGAAGACCGAACGATAGAAGATAAATTTATATTTACAAATTTTGTACATATATATACATATAAATATTAATATATGTATTTTTAGGTTTAAGTCTAATAGCTACTATATGAAGTGGGAAAATAATAAGTTAAGCACTCCAATGAACTTCTTCAACTAACTAATATTTTCCTTATTTAAAATAAATGATGCTACTTTTATAATAAACAATATTATTTTTATATTTTAAATTGCCTTCATTTTTAGATTCACATTTTAAGATTGTACCAAAAGGAAATATTAAGTAGTAAATATCCTGGCCATGACTCTTATGACTATTTCTTCTTCTTTTATTTTTACCACATTTTATAATAATTTAAGTTCCATCTCCTATCAGTGTCATTTTTAAATATATACAATCTCATAAAACCTTATTTCCTTTCATTGGTACGTTCTCATGTTTCTTCATAGACATCTTTTATATTATAGTAATTTATAAAAATCTATACCATATTTTGTAAAAATAATACAATTTAAACTTAAGAATCATTAACTAAAACCTAAAATATTTATATATAGTAAAAAAAAAAATTTAATCTTTTCCTTCTATAATATATTCTCTTATAAGCTTCTATTTATATTATTAATCCTTTAAAATTTCTTCTATTTCCAAATATAATCATCAATTCAGCTCCACGTATTTTGCTTTTTATGTTATGCCATTAAATTAAAAATTAATCTTGCGCATTTTAGGTAATGTGAAACAAATTATATCTTTAACTTTAATTTCATCTTTTAAAATGTTAATTTTACTAAAAATGACATTATTTCTTAATAATATTATTTATACGACTCAATGAATTTTTATTTATTTATTTTTTTTTAGTTAATATTTATTATTTTAAAAAAAATTATTTAAAATTAATTCTACCATAAATTACTTATTAAAATATATCCAATGCTTATATAAAACATTTAGTTTTCAATATAACAAGAAAAAAAAAAAGATAAAAGATAAAACTGACATCTAACAATATGATTTTGTTTTATAGTAATTCTTTTTCCTAAAAATATTTTTATATTCTTAAAAATATATCTTTTTAAAAACCATTTATTTTTATCAATTTAAATTTCACACTTCAATTTTCTATTAAAATAAGCTTTTAAACAGTTAATTTAAATAAACACAATAACATTTAAATTAATTTATAATACTTTTATTCAATGAGCCAAAAATATTTTGTTACTGATTTTATATTTATATTTATATATATCATTTAAACTAACTTTTAAACAATTTTACCATTTTATACTTAAAAATGATATAAATTTTTTTAAATGAGGACAATTATATCATTATATAATAGCATGTTTCATAATTTATCTTCCGAAAGCTAGTAAAGTTGTTATAGATATATAAGAAGATTACGTATATTTGAATCTGTTGATCAGGATTAATGTCAAAAAAAAAAAAGTTTAATCATCTAAAGACATCTTGACGGCATTAAAAAAAAGAAATATATCGTAACAAAACACATGTCTAATGATATAATAAAATAAGGGCATTCAATTATTATATCTCTTTTTTTTATTATATGTTTCATATTATGACATTAAGATTATTATAATTATTTATATTTTAAACTTATCACTAAAGAAGGATGTTATTATAAAATATGTTTATTTAAGAAAAGATTATTTTTATGATACATTGTACAATTTCATAACAAAATATTTTAACATAAAGAATTTACAAATTTTATACTAACTAATACTATTAATAATATTCTAATTCAAAAAAAAATTTTTAATCGTTTTTCTTTTTTTTATTATTGAAACAAAAATGTCGGTTCTTTCCATATACCAAGTAATAGTCAGTTGTTTGAAAAGGTTTTCTAAATATCTAGATGGTGTTGAGTAAGTAATATTCTATCTATCTTTTAATTTCAACTTTTACCCTTTTATATGTTTAATTTATATAGTTAACATTTGTTTACAAAAAAAAAAACTTATATAAAACTATTATTTATTACCTTTAAACATATTACTATTAATGTACTTTTTTTTTTCTTTAGAATATAATCTTAGATTTTAAAATAAAAAAAAAATTTTTTTTTTTATAACATTATTTTTATCTTTTTATATATATATACATAAATAGTAATATTATTCCCATTGGTAAGTTATTAAAATATTATTGGTATGGTGAAAGATAAACAATTGAATTAGTTAAAGAAAAGACAAAACTAAAAATTCATTAACATTTATCCATCCATCAATATATCCAATATTTTTATTTTATACTTTAAATTTCCCTCCAATAACAATGTTTTGTAGTACTTTATTTTAATATTTATAAAATTTAACTTTTAAATGTTAGAAAGTAAAAATAGACAATTAATGTTGTATCTTATAATTTTATTAAATTATTTTGTATATACAATATTTGTATGTTATTTTTCAATAAAAATTTTTGTTAATGTAATCTTATATAAGATAAGTGGAAGGTTATTTAGAATATTTATATTAACTAACATCAAAATCCGTGTTCTCAAGTGTTTCATCTTCCACATTCTTATAAAATTTTGTAAACTATATATTTATAAATGTACCGCTTTTAGCATTTTCATTGTTTATATATCACTATACTTCAAAAAGAATATTTTTAATAATAGTAAAGTGATGTTTGAATGTTAGCTGTTAAGTACACAAATCGTATTGTAACAATATATTTTCATGGATATACTTAATTCTTTATTTATATGTTTTATTACTTTAATATATCCTCATCAAAAGTCATTTATTCTATTCATTATAATATATAAAAATTTTTTACATGATGTATTTCAATTAAATTAAATTACTAACTATCTAATCAATCCTAATATAATAGAATGTAGCTTTAATATATAGGTATATCTCTAATTTAAACATCAACAATAAAAATAATTACTCTAAAAATCACAATTAACAAATCATCATTTTGTAACTATCCTATTATCATTTAATTGAAAAATTCTTGGTTAATATGGATGTCCTCATAACTGATGTTATGTTCTTTTCTATTTAACAATTAAAATACAATAGATCAAAAAATTATTTGACTTTTAAAATGTTACTATTAATTTTATGCCATACAATTTTACTAATATAATTTTTAACCTTAAAATTAAAATATATTCATAAATAATATATCACAATATATTCCTCACGATATATTTATTTTATATAGCATACTATTTTAAGTAATAAATAACTTTTTTTTTTATATATATACAGTATTAGGAAGTAATATAATGAACATTTATTTAATAGATCACACACTATCACTTTCATTATAATAAATTTTCTTGTGCCTTTTTAATACATATTGAACTTTTATTACTACCATCAACCTCCATAATATTTCAATTTATTTGACAATTAGACATTTCATTATCACGAATCATACGTAATCATTTGGAACGTAAATTTCTTTTTATTGAAAACTGTCAACTTTTATATCTTTTACTATATATTAGTATTATAAGATTTGTACTTGTATCAAGAAAGATTAGATTCATTAGATAACTATTAATTTATATAAATAGCATATAGAAAAAAAAATTATCAAAAAATTATATAATCAATTTCATAATTATTATATTATGTGTCCTTAACTAACTATATTATATCATTAATTAATTAACTGTTATTAACATATAAATTTGTTACCTTATTTTATTTTCAAACTGTTCAACCATATGTTATAGTAACATTTTTATTTACTTTAATATCATCTTTATTATGTTAAATACTATTTTATTTCCTTAAAAATGTAACATTTTCTTATCTGATTTAATTTTTATTAATTATTCACATTTTTCTTTAACACCTTTTTAAGTAAAAAAATTTAAAATAACATATTCTTGTCAAGCTATTTTCATAATTTAACAGATGTTTGGAGCCAATCATTTTTATAAAAATATAATGATAAAATCATTACTTTAGGCATATTTACATCTGTCATTAATGTAATATATTTATATTAAAACTATATAAGTAAAAAAATTTTTTTTTGTAAAAATTACTTTTTATAATATATTATAAATAATGTATAATTTAATACTAGATATATATATATATATATATCTTTTTTTTTTATTGTTATTTGTTAGATATAAAAAAAAAATATTATTTATTCAAATCCATATACAGGAATAATTTGATTATAAACCTTTCTTTAATAGAACAAGCGATTAATTTTTTAATCACCCTACATTTGTATCCTCTTTTTACATCAATTGTCTTTTTTATTAAAAATTTTATTACTTTGTCCGATCTTTTGGTTCACTTTTTCCAATAATGGATGCTAATTTATTCACATTAACACATCTACCTCCAAGTGGAGAATTATTTTGATTAGTTATACTTTAAGGAAAGAAAATTTTTGTCATATATATATATATATATATATATATTAATATGAAATGACAAAAAAAAAAAATAAATATATAGTTAGATATAGATTTTATCTATTTTTATAAATCTTATAATTTTAACACTATAGGCGCCATATATTCTTTTCTGCTAGAATAAGCATTATTTAAACATTTTTAATTATGACATTTTTTTTAAAGTTATCTTCTCAAATTAACTCATATTTTACGATACCTCTATTTTCACTACAAGTTTCACACAATCTGTTGATATGTAATAAATCAGTAAGTTTTGTTAAATAAATGATGAGATTTAATGATTTTATACTTTTAACAATTTATTTTAATTGTCATTATATTTATATTTAATCATAATTCATCATTTTCTATCCTTATTTAAACATTTCACAATTAAAAACATTCTCTTATCTTTCCGCTAACAATAAAAACAATACAAAAATATAAAGAGTTATCTATATATATAATATTAACTTTTTTAATTTCTTCATTTACTTTAACTCATTAGGTATAAAGAAGTTTTTATTACTGTTAAGGGTAGTTAATAAACCTATTAGTAAAGGTGATTCATAGTAAACATTTAACAGTTAAACTAAACATTTATTTATTAATATAGCTTTTTCAATTAACTGTGCCAGCTGACGATCATCTTCACATCATTATGCATATCACAAATACAAGTCCAGGTGACTTGAATGTTTTATATGTTGTAACTATATATTATATCTGATTAAAACAATATTCTTGATTAAATATATTATATTTTTACTTTAATTACCTTTATTATCATTAATCATTTAACATTTTATTTTTCCTGTTTTATTATCTTTTTTTTCTTATATAATATTTTATATTTATAATAAATACTTTTTTTTATAATATTAATTTATAACATATATTATTTTTCTTATAAGATATCTTTTTAATAACTTTTTTAAAACATGTAAAGTACTTTTAATAACATTTTCTATTATTACAATCTCTTAACTAATCAAAACTTTTCACATTTTTTTAACCTAAAGAATAAAACATGTGCTTATATATAACAATTAATAAATTCCTTTAAACAATATAATATCTTTTTACAATCTTATTTTAAGAATGATTCTTATGTATACATCTCTATATATATATATTTTTTTTTTGTTTTATAAGGAATTCTTTATTATTATTTATAGTTCCGCCTTTGACGTTTGACCACAACAATACATTTTATATCAGAACCATTTTTCTTAAACTTACAAGCAACTCTCATTACCCTAATACAAAGAGGCGTGTTCACCTAAATAAGATTTTTAAATAAATTTTCTTTTCAATGACACATTTATTATTTTAAGTATACATATCAATTATTATGTTAATATAAGTTATATTAATTTTATATTTAATCAAAATAACAAATAATATTTAAAAAATTTTTTTTTATTACTTATTACTAAATAATATTATTATCTTACTTTTGATGGCATTTTTGTTGATTGATATATTAAGTTAATTCAATTATAATATATTATAACCTGGACAAAATGTGATCCGGCTGCCATTCTAATAATCACATTTATCACAGTTGGTAATCATTTACACAAACATCAGCTAATATCTCATTTATTTTAATTGTCATTTTAAACACCTTACGTGATAAAATTATTTTTATCATTTATAAAACGTTCTTATTTATAATATATTATTCTAACAACTGCCATTTTTATTATATTCTTTTTTTTTTTTAGATAATGTATAATTGTTTAAAAAACTAAAATATAAATAAAGAGAATATAGGAAAACAACATAATACAATTTTTTTTTATTATTATAATTAAAAATTAAAAAAAAATAATGGTAGAATTAAAGTTATACCGTTATATTTTATTTATTATATTTGTCATTTCATTGACTTCTGCTAATTTGTCTTCACGTCAAAAAGCAATCCTTCACCTAAATTCAACAATTAATAATTTTATTATTGACAAAACAAATAATATAATATATGTTGGTGCTGTAAATGAATTGTATAAGTTAAAAGTATCAAATTTAACTATACTTCAAACATCTAAAACTGGTCCAATTTTGGATTCACCATTATGTAATTATGATTTATCATCATGTGTTGATATAAATATAGTTAAAGAAAAAACAGATAATTATAATAAATTATTACAAATAACTCCATCTGGACATTTATTTGTATGTGGTTCTACAAGACAAGGAATATGTAATTTATATGATAGCAATGATATTACATTACCAATACAAAATGGTACTGTACCAATTGTTTCAAATACAAAAAATGCCTCTACAGTTGGTATGATTGATTCAATAACGGGTAAATTATATATTGCTACTAGTTATTCAATAGACTCACCATATCGTGATAATCATCCAGCTATTGCTACAAGAGAACCACCATCATATTATCCAATAAATTATGGATCAATTGAAGGTGAAGCTGATATTCAAATACGTGTAGAACATAGATCAAGATTTAAAGTTAATTATATATCAACATTTAAATATGAACATTATATATTTTGGGCATCAGTACAAAATAAAAATATTTATCAAAAAGGTGGTATATTAAATACAATGGTATCAAATCCATTAATCACAAAACTTTTACGTGTTTGTAAAGATGATGAAAGGTTAGTTTTTATTTTTATTTGTAATATTATATAATATATATATATAACATGATATATATATCTTATTTTTATTAACTTATATATAGTTATAATCTCGGCTTTCTCAACTAATTGATATCTTCTTTATATTATTATCCATAATTAAATAATTAAATTTAATAGTCATTATTATATATATATATCTATCAATTGATTTTATACTTACTCAATTAGCTATAACAATTTAGAAGCGTATTTTACGCTTGTTTGATTACCTAATTAAAAGATTAATTTACACATTAATTTTATTTTTCATTTTTAGATATATTTCATACTCTGAATTAGAAATTCAATGCCGTGATGAAGATAATACAAATTATAATATATTAAAAACAATACATCTTATCAATGATACTCTTATTGGAGCATTTACTGATTCATCAAATAAAAATACAGCTATATGTATATTTTCAATGGCTAGAATTCAATCAACATTTTGGTATAATATTGATAGATGTCGAGATGGTATTGGAAAATATGGTATGCCACATATTGGTAGAGATTATAAATGTACAAAGGCAAGTTAATTTAACAAAATTAATGACATCTGTAAAATATTTAGTAACACTTTAAAATATATATATCTATATTCATAATAATTTTAAAGATGGCACTATTAATATACATTTATTATGTAACTGTTCAATTTTAAAAATTTGTTAATATTAATATATACCATCGTACTTGACAGCTTTCTCCTCTATTCATTATTATTATTTAAAATATAAAGGGGGGAAAATGATTAATTATAAGTGAATGTATCTTTTAGGATTCATTTTAATAGAAGGTTACCATTTTTACTACTATTCTTTATAATTTTATAAGTTCTATGTAAGAAAAAGACTTTTACCATATGGAAAAAGTCAAGGGTTTTTAATCATATAAAATTATACATTTTAATTATTATTGTGAGAAAATTTTTAACAATAGGAAGTAATAAAAAAGATTGGTATATGATTAAAAGAAAATAATTAAATATGATTGTTTAAGTTGTATTATTTTTGTCGGTAAATAGATACCTTAAAAAGAAGTAATTTAAAAAGAAAAGTCAACAAGGATTAATTAAAAAAAACATTAATATGACAAAAAGATATCACTACATCACTTGTAAAAGATTATCTACAATTGAACTTTTAATTGATCATATATTATTTTTTTAATTTATATATGTATATGTATATATATAATTTTTTTTTCTTTTAGAAACCGAATCTTCAATTGGATCAGGATACATGCTTTTTAGGTGTTGGTGGAAGTATAGAGACTGAACAAATTGCATCTCTTATATATAATGATCGTATAATTACAACATTAACAGGAAGAAATATTGGTGGAAAAACTATTGTTGTTGCTGGAACAGAAGATGGTGATATTTTACAGGTATGTGATATTTTTATTAAACTATAACTTATAAAATGATTTATTTATGAAGTTAAAATTATTATAATTTTATTCTTCTTAATAATTAAAGTATTATTTATGTACTATTACTACTATTGACATATAAAAATTATCATATGATTTATGATATATAAATATTATTTTAATATTTTTAATTTTTTTTTTTAATTACAGTACTCATTAACAACATCATCTACCAGTGGAACACATTTATCAAGATATAATTTACAAAAATATGCCGAATTTACAGCAGCACCAAATATGATTTCAAATATTGAATTTATAAACGACAATGAATATCTTTTATCCAGTGTAAATCAGGTAAATATTTGATTTAATTTAAATGTCAAAAGAATACAAAAACAATAAAATAAGTTAAAGAATAGGTTATTATATAGATATACTATTCCGGTGTTAATAATATTTATTTCTTTAACAATGAAATGCTTACTTTTATTATTTACTTTAGTTGCGCATTAACTTGTAAGGTATTAATACTATTGAAATAATTATTTATAAATACATCTATTTAACTTAACAATACCATGACCTTTTTAATTTCCGGCTTAAAATAACTTTTTTTAAAAAAAAATAGTTTAAATTATTCTAAGAAGTTATAGGATAAGAGGATATAATTAAATTTATTTATCAAATCTTAATTTATCTTCTTTTTTTTTCAATTAATTATAATAAAACATACTGTGAAAGATATATTATTAGATTCTTATAATAATAAATTAAATCACTGATTATATTGATATTATTTTTTTTTTTTGATAAATTTATTACCAACTCAATCATTTAGATGAATAGGCAATTAATTAAACTTTTATTAACATTGGCAAATTTAGATATCTTCTTTTGATGTATGACGCCAACAGATTGCACCACAAACATTCCGCTATATGTGTTTTATTAATCTTAAAACTGATTAAAAATATTCCTTCACCTTACCGTTAATGGCATAATTTTATGCGCTGACCTGTAAATTAATTCATTTGTTTTTGTTGTGATACAATAATCTTATCAGTATTAATATCTTAAATGTTTCCTTTTTATAATACCGATTTTAAAAAAAAAGAATAAAATAAATAAACTGTTAAAATAAGAAAATTAAAATAAAAAAAATAATTTTTTTTTTTATAATAATATATTTATTTATATATTTATTTATAGCTTTTAATAATTCGTGTATCATCATGTTCATATTATGATACTTGTGAAAGTTGTACAAAAGCAAGAGATCCATTATGTGGTTGGTGTTTATTAGAAGGTAAATGTAGTCAAATATCTGAATGTAGGCAAACATTACCAAATGCATTTTTATTAGAAATTTGTCCAAAAATGGTTGATGGTATATTACCAATACCAATGAATATATCATTAGATGAAATTAAAAAAAGAAATTTAGAAAGTGTATTTTTACCAATAAAATCATTACCACCACCACATAATTTTAATTATGAATGTTATTTTGGTAATTTAAAATCAAAAGGTATTACATGGTCATCTGATGGTATAGCATGTTTAATGCCAGAAAAATTACCACGTATACCAACTGGTTCTGATAGTTATGAAACATCAATAACTCTTCATACAACATTTGATGATGAAAAAAATAAAGATATTATAATAAAAAATAAAGCAATTGCTTCATTTGATTTTATTTTTTATACATGTAAATCAAATAGAATGTAAGTAACACATGTTCATTAAATTAATTAATTATTAATAACATTTATTTATATAGGTGTTCCTCCTGTGCATCCTCTAAATGGAATTGTAAATGGTGTTCCGGAAATAATTTATGTGTTTCTATTAATTCAAATAAAACATGTAACAGTCAAATTACAGATGTTAACTCTTGTATTAAAATAGATATTTCAAATATTCAAGAAATTTTAGTTCCTGATGGTAATAATCATTCAGTTCAATTCCCAGTTATTAATTGGAATTTAGATACAAATAATGATGATCTTTATTGTAAAGTATTATTTGAAAACCCTATCATTAGTAAAGCAACAATTAAAGGTCAAAGCATTACATGTAATTCAATTGAGTATAATTATGAAGATACAATAAAAATAAAAAAAGTTGGTTTAGAATTATTAAATAAAAATGAAATAATTGATAAAACAGAAATATCAATATATAAATGTAATGAAATGGCTAATGATTGTAGTCAATGTTTATCATTAGATCCTAAATATGGTTGTTCATGGTGTAAAGAATCATGTAAACTAGCAACAAAATGTTCATCATTATCTATATTACGTGGGGCAAGATTTTCTGACATACGTCCAGATAATATTTGTACAAATCCAATTATAACAAATTTTGAACCTAAATCAGGACCAATAGAAGGTGGAACAAAAATAACAATAACAGGAACAGATTTAGGAACAAAAATTGATGATGTTAAAGATCGTGTATATATTGGTGGTTCATTATGTAAAGTTATTGAATTTGAAATATCTAAAAAAATTATATGTATAACAGAAAAAGGTACTGGATCAAGTGTTATTAAAATAACAATTGGTTCAAGTGCTAAAAGAATTGTTGAATCAAAAGATTATTATGAATATTTAGATATTCAAGGAACATCTATCTATCCAACATTTGGTCCTATATCTGGTGGTACACAAATATCAATTTATGGTAATAATCTTAATATAGGATCAAATATTTCAATATATTTTGATAATATTCCATGTACTATTAATGGTAATCGTAATTCATCGCAAATAATATCATGTAAAACATTTAAATCAACACGTAAATATTATGTATCAGCTATTCGTTTACAAATAGATAATGCTATAAGAATAATTAATAGTCAATTTGAATATCGTGAAGATCCTATTATTACATCAATTCAACCAACATCATCATTTAAAAGCGGTGGACGTTTAATAACTGTTTATGGATCACATTTCGATTCAGTACTATCATCTCAAATGTATTTATTAAATTCAAATGATGCAATGTTAGGTGAAATAATTTCAGGATTAGGTATATGTAAAATAAGTAATTCAACACTAATGTATTGTCATAGTCCAAAATTAATGGATCATTCAAATGTTCAATCTAAATATTCTATTGGTTTTTTTATGGATAATGTTATGAATGTTCGTAATTTGGGTAATCAAATACAATTAACTATTACACCAGATCCAATATTTGACTTATTCTCAGAAATTAAAATGCAACCAATTGACCAGACTGTTCTTTTATTAACTGGTAATCATCTATCAATAAGTGCAACATTAGAAGATTATGAAGTATTTATTGGTACAGAAAGTTGTAATGTAGTATTATTAGATTATACACAATTACTTTGTCGAGTACCAGAAAGACAACCTTCTGGGACTGATGAGAATGGTATACCAACATTTAATAATTATCCATTAATTGTTGTTAAAATTGGTAATTTAAGATTTGAGATTGGGTCAATTGAATATGAATCAATGATTGGTAGAAATTTTGGTGTTAAGAGAATGCCAGTAATTAGAATAATTTTATTATTAATATCTGTAATCTTTACAATTATACTTATTATATTTTCTCTTGTAACTATATGGAAAAGAAAAAATGGTGAAAGAGAAAGAGATTATAAAAGAATACAACAACAAATGGAACAAATGGAAAGTAATGTTAGAAATGAATGTAAACAAGCTTTTGCTGAATTACAAACTGATATGAGTGATTTAACATTAACTATTGAAGATATAGGTATACCATATCAAAATATGGAATATTTTTTAAAAGTTTTACTTTCACATGATTATAATAATGAATATTCTATGTATCTTGGTTATAATATGACAAATAGTGGTATTGGAAGTATTTATACATCACAACAACCAATGATTATTACACAATTTGAATCATTAGTATTTAATAGACAATTTATATTTATGTTAGTTAATATGTTAGAATCAAATCCATCTATAACAACTACAGAAAGAACAGCTGTTGCATCAGCTATAATAACATGTATATCAAGAAATATGGAATATTGTACAGAAATAGTTTTTACATTATTAGAAGGACATATTGAAAATTCTGTTAATACTAAAACATCACATTTATTATTTAGACGTAGTGAAAGTGTTGTTGAAAAATTATTTTCACATTGGTTATCTATATCAATGTTTCCAGAATTATGTAATGGTCATAATGATATTGCTAAATCATTATATTTATTATATAGAGCATTAAAATATCAAATTGAAAAAGGACCTATTGATGCTGTTACAGGTGATTCAAGATATTCATTAAATGAACAAAAATTATTAAGAGAACATGTTGATGGTAAAAGTATTATATTAATAATTATTCCATTTGAAACATTTGATCAATTTCCTATACATCTTCGTGTTTTACAATGTGATACAATAACACAAGTAAAAGGAAAATTATTAGATTTATTATATAAAAATCAAGGTTTTAATAATAGATTAACAGTAGAACAATTTGATCTTGTATGGCAAAATAATAAAAAAGAACATATAATTTTGTGTGATGATGAGAAACCAATGGATAAATGTGAAAAACAATTAAATACAATTGGTAGTTATAATATACCTAGTAATGCAACAATAACTATGGAATATGCCAATATAACAATGCCATTAACAACAAATGCTTTTACATTTAGAAGTGGATCTAGTGATACAACATGCTCTGCATGGAGTTCAACACATCTTCTTAATAATAGTTCTAATTCATCATCATCACCACCACCATTAACAATTAATAGTGATAAAAAATACTATCATCTTAATAATTGCACCTCAATTAAAAATGGATTTTCAACATTAGATGGTAAAAAAAGTAAAGAATTTGAGATAAATAGTACAAGAATATTATCATCTAAAAAGAAAGGAAAATATATTGATAAAAAACATAGTAATACACTTAATTATCCATCAAATTCATCAAATATTCCAGAAGTATTTTTAACAAGATTACTAACATGTAAAGGTTCAGTCCAAAAATTTGTTGAAGATTTTTTGGAAAATGTTTTATTAATGCGTAAAGATAGTAGAAATATATCAATAACTATTAAATATGTTTGTGATTTTTTTGATTATCAAGGAAAACGCCTAAATATTATAGATGATCAAATAATATTTACATGGAAAAAAAATTCAATCATTCTTAGATTATTGATGAATTTTATAAATAATCCTGATTTTATATTTGATGTACCGTCACAAAATTATCTAAATTCATCTCTAACAGTTATAGGACAAACATTAATGGATTGTTTTTCAACAAATCCTCATCCATTTAGTAAAGAATCTCCATCATCTAAATTATTATTTGCAAAAGAAATCAATCGTTATCGACCTTTTGCAATGGAACTTTTTACACAAATATCATCTTTTCCATCAATAACTGATAAAACTTTTTACAATCATATTAATAATGTATCGCAAACAGTAAATGAATGTTTGAGTAAAACACATGCAATTACAGAACTTCTTAATTGGATTAAAGGAAATGCACTACCACTTGTTGAAATTTTAAATAATGATGAAGGAAGTATAAAATATAGATTAGGAGAAAAATTACAACAAATTGTAATGTGTTCAATACAAGAAAATGAGCATATCTATGCAACTCTTAATTAATATTTTTTCTAATCATTTTTTTAAAAATGCAACAATAATTATGTTTTATTTTTTTTCTATTTTATTTTAGATCTCGGTTAAACAAAATCAATATATATATATAAAAATTTTTTAATGATAGCAAAATAAAAAAAAAATTTCACATATCAAAATATAAATGTTATGTGATTTAAACTGATGTTATTAATTTTTAAAATAGTTGTTTATTTACCATAAAATATGTTTCATTTACGAACGATATAATAAAAAACATTTTTTTTATAATTTTTATTTTTTAATATATATAAACATCCTTTTTCATAAATTATTTATAATGCTTTTTAAAAGTTTTTTTTTAGTAAAAAAATAATTTATTTTTTAAATTTAATATAGCAAAAATTTGTTGTATAACCTTGGAAAATATAAGATAAACATAAATGTTAATTTTTCTATATAACTTGATATTTATTTTTTATAATAATATTATATTTTAAATGAGATGTTCATCATAAAAATCAATATATATAAATATGGTAAAAATATTTTACATAAATTACTTAATTTTCTCATAATTACCATTTTCTTTTAATTTATCATTTTTGCTAAATTGATAACATCTCCAAATATAGACGTCATTATTACTACAGTAAAATTGTAAATAAAAAATTTTTTATTAATAATACATAAAAAAAAATAGATAAAAAGTGAACTTTAAAATTAATTCTTTTTTACCATAAAAACTAAAAGTATTAAAATTTTAAAGAAAAGTATTATTTTTTTTAAAATAATATTGTAGTAATTTTTTGTGTTAAAATATTAACCATAAATGCGTTTTAAAGTTTTATCAATTTTTTATCTTCACTTTTACTATAAAATAAATTAACGATTAAAATTCTAATAGTGCAAAAATTATTTGCACTATTAAATTATGAACAAGTTTACTTTTTAATTTAAAATAATAATATTTGTAGAATAAGAAAGTTTTTAAAGATAATATCTATATTTTATAATATAATAATAATTGTTGTAACATGAATTAATTATTTTGTAAAATTACAAGAAAAGATTTTATTCATAATTTTATAATTTGATATTAAATGACAAACAATAAATAAGATAAATAAATACTACGTGCATAACGAAAAAACCAACAATGAATAATTTACTTCCTTCTTTTTTTAAACAAATAAAGTGTATGTTTTTTGCAAATAAAGTGTTCTTAAATTTATTAGTATGATTATTTTAAATGAAGTAATTAATTTTTTTTTAAATTGAACTTTTTTTTTCGAAACATCAGTTAGCAACTTTTTTTTTTGTACTTTTATGATATTTTATTTTAATTTGTACCTTTTTTTTTGTATAACTTATTTTATTATAGTCATTTATTTATAAAAAACAAATTAATAAAGTTGTTTTTTTCTTTTGATTTTTATTTTAATAATACTTTAACTATTACTTTAATTTTATATAATCATGAAAAACTTTTTTAATCTAATACTAATAAAAAAGAGATATACAATCAATAACATTATTTAAAAAACTTTATAATACTTTTAAAAAATTAAAATGCTATTTTTAACTAATAGTAATTTAATTTAATAAAAAATCATATGTGATATAAATTAAAAAAATCAAATTTAAAATTCTTTTTATTTCGAGCATACAAAATATTTTCTTTTTATGTCAAATTTATGTTATACATTACTTAAAAGAAAAAAGAAAATCTTTTTAGAAATTTAAATCAAAAATTTAATAAAAAGTTATTATTTTAGAGTAATAAAAAAATGTTATTATTTTTTATAAAATTTTAAAAAAAAAAAACATATTAAAAGAAGATTCTTGTTGTATTATTTAAAAACTTTTTTTTTTAAATATAATAATCTCTAGTTAACATATCAAAAATTATTCAATAATTATTTTAAATATAAAATCTTATGAACACACTTGTCTATAAACAAAATTTGATTATTTAAAATTTTTAATATTATTATATTGTTTAAATTTAAATAAAGGTAAGAAAAAACATTGTTTTTTATTTTTAAAAATTTTTTAAACTGATTTTTGTTATTAAGTAAAATTATTAACATTCTAAAATTGGTTATACCTTTCAATTAAAACTTAATGATAAAGTATATAATAAATGTATTATAAATGAAACATTTATATATATGTATATTGCTCTATCATTGTCTAATTATTTATACATTAGTTCAAATTAAATAGTTACATTTTACTTTAAAAATGTTTGTTTTATCTATTACCTTTTTTTTGTAAAAAATATCTTTTATTTTCATAGAAAAACAAAATAATAATAAATTTATCATATATTTTTATTAAAACATTTTTTTTTAACTATAAAAGTTAATTATTATATTAAAGAGCAAAAAATTATAATATATTGTCTTTCACAAATATTTCATTTTACGACTATAACTATTGCAACAACGAAATAATATTTCAACTATAAATTCAATAATTGCAAAAATAAAAAGATACAAGTACTTTTTTTTAATGTATAAGATTTATTTGAACAGCCAATTTAACTCTAGCAAATATATAATATCTTAGTTTTAAAAACTAAATTTTTAAAGTATAAAAATTTTTCTAACAGAGATATTAAATATAAAAAAAAATTTTATTATTGAATTTTTAAATTATTTATCTTTTTTAATATTAATAATTCTAAGACTAAAATGTTACTAAAATTATTAAATTTATATTTTATATTATTATTTGACTTGACCATTACAGTGAAAGGGAAAACTTAATAACATTTTTAACATATATCTACCTAAATGATTGTTTGTACATGTATAATATCATATTAGTTTAAAAAGCTTATTATAGATAACAATTTTGATTATACTTATTACTACTATGAAAGAAAAATATTACCAGTTATTTTGTAAATTATTATTAAAAAAATTATTTTAAACATTCTTTTTATAACTATTTTTTTACTTTATTTAAATAAATTTTTTGGTACAATCATAAAGAAAAATATATGTTATACATATTACTATTTTTAGAAATAAAAAAATATCAAAGATTTTTGATATAAAATATTGCTAACAAACATTAAATTTTTAAAATGATTTTTTTTTATAACTTATTTATTGCATAAAATTTTTATTATATTTTTACAAAACATTATAAATATAGATAGTTGGTAAAAAATCTTAGAAGAAATATTAACGATTAAGAATAATTCTTCATTTTATATAGTGTATAATTCTATAATATTTTAAAATAAAAACGTTTTTGTTGTTGCTATAGAATTAAGTTGATGCCTTATTAGCATCTAAAAAATATTCTACTACATTTTAAATTTTATATTTTAAAATTAGAAGTAACATAACAATATAAATACATTATAATAAGAATTAAATATTTTTTAAAAATTTGTTATTTTATTTTAGAATAATTTGTTGTGATCAAAGATTTTTATTTTTCATAACATCTCTGTCATTAAATTATTTTTCTAATATTTATCTAAAACTATATCATTTAATTTGGTAAATTGGATATGTTAATAAGATAAAATTTATAGTATCATAAAAAAATATCATTATGTCTTTTCAATTAATATTATTATAACCTATTATCCTTTTTTTATTTTATATTAATCCTATTTTTATACAATAATATTTTGTTTCTTAATAACACTCTAATTTGTTACTTATTTATATGTCTAAAGAAATAGTAGATTATACTAATTACTTTTGATAAAACATTTTTTAATCATACAAATAAATTAATAGATTTTATTTTTTATAAATATAATTTCTAAAACATATACTTGTTTTCATTATATTATTATTTATATATTTTTTTTCTTTTTAAAACATTTAAAAAAAAAAAAACTGTTTTAGTATTTATCAATTTTTAAATCTTTATATTACTAAAATTTCTTCACATGTTTACTAAAAGTTTTTAAAAAATTTTTTCCCAATATAATAAAGAATTTTATTTTAATAATTTTTGTTTTTCTTTGTTAATTAACTATTTGAAAATAATAACAATATGATGTTTTTTTTAGAATTAATAAATAATCATAATAAAATTATTTATATTTAATAATAAAAAAAAGAAAATTTATTGATAATAGCAATAACAATTTTAAAGACAGCATATTATGTTAAATTAAATTTATATATATTAAATATTAAAATATATTTTAATAAAGTAAATTTTTTTATGTTAAAACTAAAAATACTTCAAATTTAGTAGCATATTTTATAAAAAAAAAAGTTCATATTAAATATATTGACTATCAATAATCAAATATTTTTTTTAACAATTGTATAAATGAAAAAAAAATTTTTTTAACTACTTTTCAATAGCTTTTTTTTAAGCATTTAAGTATGTTTTATATGTATATTAGTGATATTTTTGCACTAACTTTAAGTTAAATTTTATTGAAAATAAAAATAGATAAAAAAAAATATAAAATGTAAGCAGGCAAGAAAAAAAATTGTTCAAGAATATTATTAGTTTGCAAATATATATATATTTTTTATCAAATGTTTGTTATATATATATAAATTTTTTTAATATAAACTATTATAGTGCATACATAAAAATGTTTAACTTGTTTCACTTCAATTTAATTACAAATAATTTTTGACAACTTTTATCAATAAAAAAAGAAAAAAGTTTTAAATTTTTAAAATAAAAAAATATATAAAATATTAATATAATGACATTTATATAAACTTTTACAATTTTATTAATATTTCCTTTTTTATTTTTATATGTTACTATAAAATTTTATTATTAACAATTATATTTTTAATATTTTAATATATTACAAATTTATTATCTTAACATTTTTATTAATATTTTGTACTTTTAGGTATACAAACAAATTATTGATATTTACAAAAAAAAAACAATATCACCATCATTCTTTTTAAAATTATTTTATATTCCAAATGAAAGTTAAAATTATCTATCTAAATGATGAAGATTATTTATTATTTTTTTTTATCTTTAATTATTTATAGAAATATACTGTATTCTATAATATTAAATAATAATTATATTGATGAAGTCCCTGATATATATATTAATTTTAAAAATGAGATAAATAATAAAACGGTTTATGAAACTTTTCAGTATATGATAAATAATAAAAAATTATATGGTATTATTGATGAAAAAGATAAGAATATTATATATAGAAAACAACGTAATACTGAAAGTTCTATTTCATCTCAAGGTAAAAAAATTATAACAATTAGTTATCTTTCTGCCATAAGTGTTTTTCCTAGAAATTTATATGACTACATAAAAACAGTCACAAATTCATCAAATTCAAATAATTTATTCAAAAAAAAATCAGATAAATTAGATATATTTTCTAATTATAATTATGTATCAAAATGTTTTAAAGCTGATTTTGATGGTTCATTAATTTCTGGTGCATTAAAATTTGCTATTGATGAAATAAATTCAAATGAAAATTTACTACCTGATTATTATATAAAATATGTATTTAATAATACTTGTGATGATGAAACATTAAGTACAAAATATTTTATGGATCATTGGAAAAGTGGTGTATCTGCTTTTATTGGACCAGAAATGAATTGTAGAACAGAAGCTCAAATGGCTGCAGCACAAAATTTACCTATTATAGCATATAAATGTAAAGATGAAGTTGTTAGTAATAAACTTAAATATCCAACATTTGCAAGAACTGTTCCAGCTGAAAGTGCTATAGCTAAAACAGTTGTTGCAACATTAAAAGAAATGAATTGGAAAAAAGTAGCTTTAATATATGAAGAAGCAACAAGTTATAGTAAATTAGTTGATTCAATAAAATTAATTATTGAACAACAAAATAGGCATTTAAAAGTTAATAATAAATATGAAATATTAAGTATTAATACAATTCCATCACCATTTAGTGAATTTAATGATAATAAATTTGATCAAATTGTTGGTGAAACAAAAGATTATTCAAGAATTTATCTTGTTGTTGGTACACCTAAAATGGGTAGAAAATTAACAAAAGTTATGGGTGATAAAAATATTTTATCAAGTGGTTTATATTTAATACTTCTAGTTTGTCCAGATTATGATTGGTTAAATACATATCATGCCATGAATAATCATTTTTTTAGAGATACAAGTAAATGGTTATCAAAAAGTTGGGATGTTAATAATTCAGATGATCATAAATTTTTAACATATGCACAATATGTTTTAGCAATAATACCAACACCAGTTTCATTAAATAATCCTCAAGTTAAATTTTTTTGGAAAAAATGTAATGAAAATTTAAAATATTTTGGTATATATGGTAATCCATTTGAAAAAGAAATAAAAGTAAGTTTTTTATTATTTTAAAAAAAAAATATATAATAAATATTTTATTATTAATTTAGCCAAATAGACATGCATATTATTTATATGATGCTGTAATGTTATATGCTAAATCATTACATGAAGTTGTAAAATATTATAAAAAAAATGGTTTTAATACTGATTTAGCTATAAAAGATGGTCGAATGATAATGAGTCATATAATAGGAAAAAGATATTTTAGTATACAAGGATTTGAAATGAAAATTAATAAAAATGGTAATGCTATTGGTAATTATTCATTAATATCATTACAAAAAGTTGAACCAATTTATGATAAAAATAATCCTAATTATTATCCTATAAAATATGCATTAGATGTTACGGCTGATTTTGTTGATGTTGATGATGGTTTATTAACATTACCAAAAATGAGATATCATAAAAAAATTTTATGGCCACGTACATCACCACCAATAGATGAACCAATATGTGGTTTTATGGATGATAAATGTTCTGTTAATATATTTTTAAAATATATATGGGCATTCTTTTTTTTCTTTTTTTTTTGTTTATTAGGTTCATACTTAGGTTTTAAACATTATTATGAAAAAAAATTACGCCTAGAAGAAATACCAAATACATGGAAAATAGATATTAAAAAAATAGAAAAAATATCTAAAAATAATGATACATTTAAATCATTATTATTTTTTGATGAAGATAGTGGAATATTTAGTGATGAATTTACAAAAATATTAGCACGTTATATACCAAAATCAACATTTAAAAAAAATAAATCATTAGAATGTGGAAATCAAAAATTTTCAAAATTATCTGGTATTGGTTTATATGAAGGATCATTTGTTGTTGTTAAAGAATTTACCTACGATCATGATAGAAAAATAATATCAGATTCATTAAAAAAAGAATGCAATGTTATGAAACAATTAAGAAATGACAATATTAATAATTTTTTAGGTCTTCTTGTTGGTCCATATTCAATATATGCTGTTAGAGAATTTTGTGGAAGATGTAGTTTAATGGATGTTTATAAAAATAATGATTTTAAATTAGATAATTTATTTATAAGTTCATTTATTGATGATCTTGTTAAAGGAATGCTTTATTTACAAAATACTGAAATTAAAATTCATGGAAATTTAAAATCAACAAATTGTTTAATAACAAATCGTTTTGCTTTACAATTATCAGATTTTGGTTTATATGAATTAAGATATGGACAAGATTTTAAGACAGAAGAACTTATGTGGGAAGGTTTATTATGGACAGCACCTGAATTGATTAATTTTGATGATGTTGCTAGACCTAAACCTGGAACACAAGAAGGTGATGTATATTCATTTGGTATTATATTACATGAATTAGTTACAGGTGATGGTCCATTTAGATTATTATCAAAAAATAATATATGTGCTGCTGAAATTATTAAGAATATTGTTGAAGATGATAATTTTAGACCAGATACAAAATTTTTAAATTGTCCTAAATTTGTTATAAAATGTATGAAAGAATGTTGGCAAAAATGTCCCAAATTAAGACCAACATTTCAAAATGGTATACGTCAATTATTATTACCAATGTTAGAACAAGTTATGAAAAATAATTTAATGGATAATATGATGGCATTAATGGATGTTTATCAAAATCAACTTGAAGATTTAGTTGAAAGAAGAACATTACAATTACAAAATGAAAAAAGAAAAAGTGAAGCATTACTTCAAAGGATGCTTCCACCATCTGTTGCTAATCAACTTATTAAAGATGGTAAAGTTAGGCCTGAATTTTATAAATCTGTTACAATATATTTTTCTGATATTGTTGGTTTTACAGATCTTGCAAATTTTTCAACACCAATTGAAATTGTATCATTTTTAAATGATCTATATACAATGTTTGATTCAATAATTAAAAAATATGAAGTATATAAAGTAGAAACAATTGGTGATGCATATATGGTTGTTGCTGGTTGCCCAAAATATTATAGTGCAATTAAACAAGCTGAAGAAATAGCATCAATGGCTTTACATATATTAGCATGTTCTTCTACATTTGTTATTAAACATAAAAAAAATGAAAAATTATCTATAAGAATTGGTATACATTCAGGATGTGTTGCTGCTGGTGTTGTTGGTAAAACAATGCCTAGATATTGTTTATTTGGTGATACTGTTAATACAGCAAGTCGAATGGAAACAACAGGTAGTGGAATGAAAATTCATTGTAGTATTGATACAAGAAGTTTACTTGAAAGTAAAGAAAATTTTTTATTTGAACATCGAGGTTTTCAATATATAAAAGGTAAAAAACCAGTATTAACATATTGGTTATTAGGTAGATTAGATTGGAAAGAAGATGTTTATTATTATATTGATTCAAAAAGTGACGATTTAAATAATTCAAAATCATGTTTTATTAAAAATTATAATAAGAATAGAGAAAAATTACCATTAAAGTATAATGATGATAATAATTCAATATTTTCTAATATATCATTATATAAAATAAAATATTTTATGAATCAACCAAAAAGTAATTGTGAATATGAATTTTTAAATGAAGAATATAATATTGTTGAATCATTAAAAAATTCACATTCATCAGAAGAATTATCATTATATGAATGTAGAAATAATTATGAGAAAGTTTTTAAAAAAACAAAAGCAAATTTATTAAAAAAATCTTTATCTTTTCCAATATTAAAAGTTAAAAAACCATGGAATGATAAAAAAATTAATTCATTTAGAAAATTGACAAAAAAAAGTACTACAATATCAACAATGAGTATTTTGGAATCAGTATTTTCTGATGAAGATTATAATAATGATGATTCAAGAAACTTAATAATAGAAGATGACTCATTAGATTATGATGATGATAGTGATTATACATACGAAAATAGTGATAGTGAAACTTCTTCAATGTCATCATTAATGGAATATAGAAACTTTTCATATAATGATAATGATATACTTAAAAATAATGGTTTTAAAGATAACAAAATTATAAAACGTGTAAAAAGTATCAATTATGATAGTTGTAAAGGAATATCAAAATATTTTAGAAATCCAACATTTGTTGAATATAAATCTTTATCAAAAAATTCTTCATTTGATGAAGGGTATATGGATAGGTATGCAGTCAATAAATCCATACTAAATGATTATAATGAGTATGATCTTGAAGCAGCAAAAAGTTGGAATAATTCAACAACAAAAAATAGCTATTTTCCAGTACATAGAAATAGAAAATCAGGTATTGTTAGAAATGGAAGAAATAATAAAGATAGTCAAGAGACAAATAGTTTTAAAGAATCTTTAATAACAAAAGCATTATCAATTTTTAATCAACGTAAAGGTATTCGTAAAAATAAAAAATCAAATTTATTTATTAATGAAGGAGATTTAACTGACTAATATATAAATAATAATAACTTTATTTTTAAATATATTTTAATAAATTTCTATTACATACTTTTTATAAAAGCACCTTATTTTATCTTTTATTTTTATTCACAATTATTAATATTATATTTTTATCAAATTTTTTGAAACATATTACTAACTATAAACATTTTAAAAATACTTTAAACATTTAATCATATATAAATAAAAGTTAGAAAACGTTCATTGAATAGTCTTATCAAATAAATATAAAAAAAAAGTTGATTAAAATAATTATATTTTATAAAATAAAAGTTTTAAAAGTATGTTTGTTTATAGTAATGATTACAAAAATTATTTAATGTTACTTTTATATAACTTTAATTAAAATTTATTTATGTTTATTTTTAGTTGTAAAATTTAATTAATAATAATTTAATATTTTGCCATCTATACAAAATTAATTATTATAATTTAAATAGAATATATTAAATAAACTTTTTTTATATAGTTTAATTATAAAAATAATTTTTAAAAATTAAAAAAAAAAAAAAAACATTTCAAAATATTTTCATTAAACATAATTAAATGTCAAGAATAGTTAGAAAAAGTATTGAGAAATTTTTCCAATATATTTATATTGTATGTCAATAGTTTCTTTACTTAAAATTAATCATTTTTGCACATGTTGTTTTTACTGATAAAACAATAATATAACAAAGATAGTAATAGAAATAAAAAATTTTTATAAATTTTTATATGTAATTTTTAATATTTTTTATAAGAATACCAGTTATATTTAGAGATATTATATTATTTTGATATTAAAAATTATATTGAAATTTTTATAATTTTTTTTTATATATTATTATTTCATGACATATATATTTATATTAATTTTAACCTTTTTTGTCATTTTATATTTAAAAAAAGTTTATTTGATATATTTTTTTATTATAAAACATGAAAAGAAATTATTTGTTATATTATATATATATTTTGTATAATTTAACCAGTAGAGATTACTTTGTTAATTTTTATAAACACCTACTTTCAAATCGGATAAATCAACATAATATTTACGCATTTTAATCTTAGTGATTTTGTAAAAAAAAAAATCAGTAAATAGTTAAAGAAAAAATTTTATACACCTCCCATAGTTATATTCTTCTTTTAAATCAAAGTACACAATTCAAATTTTTATCATTTACTTTTTAAATATATTTTGTTAATTTTTTTTTTTTGAAATGGATCTATGAAAGATTAATTGTATTTGGAATTACATCTATTAGTTATTAAAAAAAAGATTATTTATAGCTTTATTTTGCTAAGAAAAATTATTATTTTAAAAAAAAAAATATATAAAATATACAAGCTTGTATTTTAAAAATTTATTCAAATTTCTTTGTATATTATAATAGAAAGATTTTCTTACAATATTTTTTTTTATTATGTATAAGTGTATGTACATGAATTATTTAATATTTTAAATATTAGTAAAAAAAAACACACATCTATATGTATTATTTCTATTTGGTTTATTAGAACGTTTCATAATTTTATATTGTTATTTATATGTTATTTAAAGATAAATATATATTATTAGGTTTAATTTTTATCAGTCTCTTCATAAATACCGTGAATATGGTTAACTGTTAAGTAATATTATATATGTATAAATATATACATATATAAAGAAATAATTTGAGAAAAGAGTGAATTTAAATTTTGTGGAAATACATATAAAGTTTAAAATAGTTTGAATAAAGTGCCAAAATTATACTAAACTAATGAAAGGAATACTTTTTAACATTTTTTTTTCTTTTTACAATATAAAAGATAATTTTAAAAAACGTTTTTTTGAAAATTTTATCTAAAAATGATGTTTTTATTTTACATACAAATACATTTACTTACTCATTCATTTCATGTAAAAATAAAATAAAATTACTTTTAATTAATAAATTTCTATAATATTTATCTCTAAAAGATGCTTCAAATTTCAGTGTTTACTAAATATATATATATATATATATATATATGCAGTAGTTATATAATTAATTACAAGAAGATATTTTATTTTTACTTTTTAAAAATAATATTAATTATACCAATTTCTATATTTATCTATTTGATATATCTAGAATGACAGTATTTTTTAAAATATTTGTATTTTTAAATTCCTTAGATATTTAATTATTCTTGACTAAGGTCTAATGTTATAGTAATTATATAAATTCATTATTTTTTTTTCTACTAAGAATACATTTCTTTACTTCTCATCAAGATATTAGAAAGTAAAATTTGTTTAAAGCATGTTTAATTTGTAGCATGCACAATAGTTACATTATAATATTCTTTTCTAAACCAATATTTTATAAAGTTTGATGATCAATTTATTGAATGTTATTAACAACTAAATTTAAATATTTTATTAGTGTATATTGATATATATTATGTTTTAAATATTTTATTTAAATATGTAAATAAAGTAATATTTTTAGTAAAATTTAAAACATTAATTTTACTGTTTTAAATAAACAAGTTTATGAATCCTTAATTGAAATACACAAAATATTATATTTCTTCATATTTTTACTTTTTTTTTTATATATCAATATATTTATAATCTATTTAAAATAATATAAAGAAAAAAAATATATATATTTATTATATGTGTATAGCTAAATGTTAATTGTGTGAATCTATTTAATAATCTTAAAAAAAAAAATTCTAACTTTTTAGTGTTCCTATAATTAAAAATTTACATTACTAAGATTGTTTTTTTGTAAAATTTATATAATACACATGCATATATTTATCTTTGACCATTTTAATTTTTTAATAGTTTACTACTTTCTCAGATTTTCATTATTAAATTTGATGATTGTACTTTATGAGAGTATATATAAAAATAGTACATCCTTTTAAAAGATTCATCTTATTTTTTTTTTTTTTTTGAAAAAAAAAAATAAAAAAAATAATAAAAAAAAATAAGATACTATAAAATGCCAAGATATTTTTTTTCAATATTTTATTAAGCATTATACTAATACTATTCTTATAAAATGTTTGCAAATCTTAACAAACTATATAAATATATTTTTATAAACCATATATTTTACCTTAAGCAACAATTGAAAATGAGTGCATTTAATAATATATAATATAAATAGACAAAAGATATGTTAGATATAATACTCTATTATTTAAATATGTATTTAATAAAACATGACAAAAGTTTTTAAAACTTTCAAAAACATTCTCAATTATTTTGGTATAAAATTTTTTATTATTTATAAAATACCTAATTTATACTTAAGAAAATTTTTTTTTTCTTATTAGATATATAATTTTTTTTTGTCTTCTAAAATTTGTTTATTTTTAAAAATTTTTAAGAATTATTTTTTTTTTAATTTAAAAGTATAAAATATATTGTTTTTTATTTTTATTTTTATTGAATTTATAGTTTGTTGTTAAGCTTTTAATAATCTGTCAATTAATGCTTCCTCAGGATCCATGCAATTTTTTCTTTGAATATATTTATATATATTATATATTTTGGTTAATTAAAAAAATGTTTTTTGATACTCTATAAATTAAACAAATAGTAAAATAAATACCATTTTGTTTTTAAATACTTCATATTATATGTATAAGGTGTTTTTTATTTTTGTTTTTATATAAATATACGTTTTTTTTGTTATGAATATATTCATACATATATGTTACCAGTACAATTGCATCTTGTAAATAAATATTTTACTAATTATTCAAATAAAGAAAAATATTAAATATAAAATCAAAATATATTATTTATATTATGTTAAAAATGTATTAATATTAGAATAAAATTTATATCTAATAAAATTATATGTATTCTTTAATGCCAACATAATATTCTTTAATATAATTGCATACTTTTTAAGAAAACTTCTTTTATTACATAACACTTTTATTTTATATTTTATTATTTCCTTAATTATTATTTTACTTTCAAAAAGATAATTAAAATAGGATCATAATTAAAATATTATTCTGTATAATATTAACTACTTCATCAAATGATACTGTTATTTGTTTACAGAATTTTCTTCAACACACCATAAAATATATCTCTAGTATATTTTAACAAAGCTTATTATATTTAAAAGAGAAAGATTAACATCTCATTTTCTACAAATTAAACTTTTTTCACTTTATTTTAAAAAGAGGTAAAAAAAGTTAATTATTTTGTATATTTTAAAAAGAAAATATATTAAGAAGACATTTCCTTTTAAAATTAAAATAACATTTTTAAGTAATTAAGATCAAAAATTATAACAAAACATTTTAATAGTAATGATTTTTTTTTACTAAATGGCATATTAAAAATGTTATCAAAAAATGCCTTATATTAAAGCTTTTTTTTTGTTGATTAATCTTATTTACTTAATAATGTATTTATTTTTTTTTTTTGACCTTTATTGATAAAATTTTTTTCTTACTATAAAATTATTCAAAATAGTTCATTTTATAATTTAATGAATAAATGTTTTTATTATCATTCAGAAATATATTTTTAAAATATATATTTCATGAATAAATATATATATATATTAATATTATATCTTAGCTAAAATGAATTATCTTAAGAAATGTCAATGTATCAATATCTGACATTAAATTGCTAATTTTAAACACAATATTAGATTATAATTTTATCTTCTCTGTTTAAAACTTATTAGTCAAAAAAAAATAATTAAAATTTTTTTTTTTAAATTAAGAATAATATATATATATTTAAAAAAATATAAATTGTGTAAATTTACAAAATTAATGATAAATTATTCTTTATGTCATATTTATATTTTCTTAAATTTTGTCAAAAAAGTTAATTATCAAACGATAAATAACTTGTTTCACATTTAAAAAAAAAATTTTTTTTTTTTGTTATTTTTAGAAAGATAGAAAAATAAAATAAATTCGCGGATAAACATAAAATTGTTGCTTTTCAATTTAACTTCAACTTTTGTTATAACTAAAATTTATGGATCATTTAAATATGTTAACATCTTCTGATTGTAATAGTATTATTACATCTCCAAATTCATTTCCAACGACGATAGGAGGAAATAATATAATGTCCACAACAAATTCTTCCTTATCCAGTTCCAACAATAGCATTAATACGACATTAAGTT
Organism: Strongyloides ratti; assembly: GCF_001040885.1. NCBI lineage: Eukaryota > Metazoa > Nematoda > Chromadorea > Rhabditida > Strongyloididae > Strongyloides > Strongyloides ratti. The sequence continues at coordinate 2,270,539 of NC_037309.1, read as the reverse complement.
GTAATGCCACTTTATATCAGGGCATAACGGTAAGCATATCTTGTTTATCAATTTCGTTTATCTTTTTTTTAAGTATTTTAAAACTAAAAAAAAAATGTTATACTTTGATGTTTTATTTTGTCTGTCATGATGTATTGATGTTTCTCTGTGATAAGCCATCTTATAAGCATAAATCTTTTCTCCAATAATGTTGAAAACCATATATGACTTTCTATATATGTATAACTGTTAATGTCTATATATGTCTATTATATTAAATATATATATAATATATAATATTATTTTTCGTATTTTATTTTTGTCGTTTGTTACTTTTATTTATATATCATAATTAAGTAATTATATTTAATTATGTTCTAAGAATTTTTAGAATAATATATCTGCTACAAATTTAACTGGTCAAAATCAAACGATGACACAAATATCTAAAACTGGACATAATAATAGAAAACTTCAAGTTGTAGCTGTTATTGATAGAAAAGAACCAAAATTTTCTAAAGTTATACAAATAGTATGTTCCGAAATACAACAAGTAACAGAATTATTACATACAAATCTTGAGTTTATTGAATTTGATAGACTTGATTTTCGTGAGACAAGTGCTCTTGATCTTTTTTATAATGCGGATATAGCTGTTGTTGATGTTACACAACCAAATCAACAACCATCACTTTCTTATCATATTGGTGTACGTGAATCTATGGGACAGACATATAATATTATAATATCAAATCATTCTATTGCATTTAATGATCGTTGTGTATTAGATGCATTAAAACAAAATCTTGCGCATACAACATATTTAGGTTATGTACTTAATAATGATGGTGAAACATTAGATTGTATTGAAAAAACAGCAAAAAATGAAAATATAACAACAAAAATAGATAATGAATTAATATATTTAAGAAATTCAAATACTATAATAAAAACAAATAAACGATCACCATTTAAAGAAAGATTAACAATAGCATTAAAAAATGTTCAGGTTGAAGCTAATGCACATGCAAGAGAAAAATTTTTAATTGATCTTCGAAAAGTACGTGATATTGAAAATATTAATGATCAGGTAGCATTTTTGGATAGTATGAGACAAAGACTAGATCATCCAGATGTATTATCTGTTGATACACTTCATCAATATCTTTTATCATATCGGTAAGTACATTTAATTATAAAAAAAAATATTTTAATTTTTTTTTAATAAATATTATTATTTTAGTGATACAGAAAATTATATAGGTATGATAAGTTTAATTGATGATTTATTAAAAATTGGACAACATCAAATAGTTGACTCACAGGCTGTCAAATTTTTATATGCTTTTGCTTTAAATAGGTAAATTTTTAATTATATTTATTTTAAATAAATAAATAAATATATTTATTTATATATATTTTATAACAAAATTATTTAAATATTATTTTAAAAATTTTTCTTTGTTTACATTTATATTAATTTTATTAAAAATATTATATTTCTTTAGACGTAATAAAGATGGGGACCGAGATAAAGCATTAAAATGTGTCCTAGAAATTGTAGACAATAATAGTAATAATGTTTTTCCGGATGTTATATGTCTTGCAGGAAGAATACACAAAGATAAATTTATTTCAAGTAATTATGAAGATGTTGAAAATCTTGAAAAGGCAATTGAATGGTATAGAAAAGCTTTTGAAATATCACCATTGGAGCATTCTGGTGTTAATTTAGCTACACTTTTAAGAGCTAAAGGGGAACAATTTGATAATAATTCTGAAATGCAAAGAATTGCTGTTGTTTTAAATAGTTTATTAGGAAGAAAAGGGACACTTCAAACATTAACTGACTATTGGGATGTTGCTACATTTTTTGAAGTTTCAGTATTAGCAGAAAATTATGATAAAGCATGTCAGGCAGCTTTAAAAATGGCTATGATTAAACCACCAATATGGTTTTTAAAATCAACAATGGAAAATATAAAATTAATAAATAGGTGTGCTGCATCAATAAGTCCTATTGAAAAAGAAAAGCAAACATTTTTATTTTGGACAGAATTTTTTATGGAAGCTATTGAAAATACAAAACCATATGAAAATGATATTGAATGTTTAAGAGTACCAGTATTGATACAAGAAGTAAATAAACAATACACACCTAGTTATCTTTCAATCAATTTAAAAGAAGGTTCTGTAATATTATTTCATGTTCGTGAAAATGCTCCATCAACAATAAAAAATACTATTAGTCGATGGCAATTTTCATCATCACAAATAAAAGCTGTATCATCCTCAAAAAGAGATGATAGATCAATGTATTTATATGTTCATGAAAATTCTGATGATTTTAATTTAGTTTTTCCAAATGCAGAAATATGTACAAAAATTATTGCTATGATTAGTCATTTAGATTGTGATGTTGATAAAGTATTACCAGATGTTGAAGAATCAACACATATAGAATTTGAATATGAAAGAAATAATAATAATGAAAGAATATTACTTGGTAAAGGAACATATGGTAAAGTATTTCAAGCTCGTGATCTTCGAACACAATGTAGTATAGCTGTTAAAGAAATTGAAGTAAAAAATGATGATGAAGTACAACCATTAATGGAAGAAATTCAATTACATTCAACATTATCACATCGTAATATAGTTAGATATCTTGGATCAAAGTTTGTTCATGATGAAGCAACAAATAGTAAAGTATTTTTAATATTTATGGAACAAGTTCCAGGTGGAAGTTTAAGTTCATTACTTCGTGTTAAATGGGGTCCATTAGATAAAGAATGTTTATTAGTAAAATATGGTTCACAAATATTAGAAGGTATTAATTATCTTCATGAACAAAAAATTGTTCATCGTGATATTAAAGGTGATAATGTTCTTGTTAATACATATTCAGGTGTTTGTAAAATTTCTGATTTTGGTACTTGTAAACGATTAGCAGGTATTAATCCAGTTACTGATACATTTAAAGGTACTTCTCAATATATGGCACCAGAAGTTATTAATCATGGTCATCGTGGTTATGGTGCACCAGCAGATATATGGAGTTTTGGATGTACAATGGTTGAAATGGCAACTGGTAAACCACCATTTCAAGAATTAGGAATACCAGAAGCTGCTTTATTTAGAGTTGGACAATATAAAACTCATCCAATAATACCAAATTTAAGTGAAAAAGCAAAAAAATTTATTAAAATATGTTTTAATCCAAATCCACAAGAACGTCCAACAGCAAAAGCTTTACTACAAGATCCATTTATTCAACAACATTTAAGAAATTCAAGAAAAACATCAAATAAAAAAATTCAACAACAAACACAAAAACCAAAAGATCTCTATCGTTCAACTTCACATTTAGATGGTCTTAATACTTCAAGTATTGAAGAATATACATCACCTCTTGCTACAACTGAAAAATTTCAAGAACAACGTAGATCAACATCAAGTTGTCGTTTAAATTCCGCCAAAAAAAATCATGCCATAAAAATAAAAATTAAACCAGATTCAAGTACTTCTTTTCCTTCATTATCATCAACAAATCCTTCTAACGATTGTACATCTTCAAATTCTACTCTTTTAAATACACAAATACAAACGAAAACAATGTCACCTACTTTTTTATCTAATAATAATATTTTATCTCAAAGTAGTACAAAATTAAATTCTAGTGGTACTCATCAAGGAATTTTTTTCCATAATCATTTAAATACCAATGGTCAATCTCCAAATAGTAATATTGAAAGTGGAGGAAATTCTATAACATTAAATAAATCACCTATTACAACAAGTCCATCTGTCAATGATAATTCTCTTAGTCCTTATCCAATAACAGGATTATCATATAGTGATGAACATAATTCAACTAATAGATTCTTTTTACTTCAAAAAGATTCTGAAAGAAGAGTATATTTGTCTGATTTTATGGAAAAACATGATACAGAAGTAAGGATATTTAATAATATTTTATTTTAATTTTTAGATTATAAAAAAATGGAGAGCAAATTTAAATGTTTTATCAGAAGGTGACACATCGCCAACAGTCGATGAAAATAATGAATTTTTTAAAAATATACTTCTAATTATTTGTAATTATGTTAAAACAAAAAATTTACAAGAATTAAATGAAAATATAGCTATAATAAAAGAAAAATATAAATTATATGATGATACAGTAACAGAAATTTCATCTATTCTTAATAATCTACAGGGAGCACTTCAAAAAACAATAAAAAATTATGATATAAAACCTCATTGGATATTTAATCTTGATGAGGTAATAACTAATGCTATAAGAACAACATTATCAACATTATATTCACATTTACAAATGGAATGTACCAGTGAAAATTGTTATCCATCACAAGAAAAGAAACGTAGGTTGGATAGTTCTCATAGACATTCAACAGAATCTCATTGTTATTCTCCAGAAGTTTATATAAAAAATTCAGGTGATGATGATTCTGATAGACGTTTTGGTTTTAATGAAGTATCAAAATTAGAAGCTGAAAATGGAAGATTATATGCTAAACTTATTACACTTGAAAAGGAAACTTCAGATTTTTTTAAAGTTTTAATAAATAATAGAGAAACATTTTTAACAAAAGTTAAAGATATTCATCCAACAGATAATGGTCAAGAGGAACATTTATTAATACAAACAAAAAAAGAAGAAAATATTGATAATAAATCTTGTTATGATAATGATACAAAAATATTAATTAATTGGTTACATGATCTCGGATGTAATGAAATTTCAATTCATCGTATCCTAATGCAAAATTATACCAAATCTGATCTCATTCAATATGTTACAAGAGAAGAATTACTTAAAATTGGTGTTTTAGGTGGTTGTTCTTGTAAGATATGGCGCGAAATAGTACGACTTCGTAATGAACCATCTTGTAAAACTTTTCTGTAAGAATAAACTTATAATAACAAGTACAAAATTAAAAAAAATGGTTGACATATTTATATCGCAATAACATATTTTATTATTACTATTATTATATTGCATTTAAAAAAAAAAGATAGTTAGTTAAACAAAACAATACAATTTATTATTTAAAAATGTATACTAAGTATTAAAACATAATTCATTTACAAAAAGATATAATAATACTATTTATTTTATAAAATATATTTTTTTATGTAGAAATGATTTCTTTTAATGATACCTAATATAATAGATATTATATTTGAAAAATAATTGTTGTAATAAATTATAAAAATAATTTCTTTTTAGAAGAATAATTTTTGTAAATTAAAAAAAAAAATTAATCATTATTTTAAATAATAAAAAAATATTTTATAATATATATTATTTTAAAATTTATATACAACAATTTAATAAAAAAAAATTATAACTTGATAGTATTTGTATTAATAATATTATCAAGATACGATAAAAAATATTCTGGTGAATTTTGTAAGAATAAATTGATAATTTGTCCCACATAACTAATCAATTGACCATATTTAAGTGGTTGTTGTGGTGGTAAAATATTTAATTTATCCTCAATAACATCAAATATTATTTCTTTTATAGATATTGTTGATTCACAGAATAATCTTTTATCATTGGGAAAAACAATTTTTAAAAGTTGATAAAGCATTGATAAGTCAATACTTTTTCTAATACCAATTGTAGATTTTATATTATTTTTACCAAAAAGAATATGCTTGATAAGACGTTCAACCATTGAATATCTAAGATAATGTTTATGGTATTGACTAGTTGATTTGCGATTATTAAAAAAATTAGACATTTTTGTTACATTTGCTGTTTCAAATAATATTTGTGTCATTTTGATTTTACCTTCTTTCATCATTTCACTATCTAAAATTTGTTTATATCGTGTTGTTGGATTTAATCCGTAATTTAAATATTGTCCTTTAATATCAGATGGAGTTGCACGAAATAATGTATGTGTTAACAATTCTTTTTCTTTTATAATATCTAAAATATTTTTTTCACCAATTGTAAGTTCTTTCATAAAATATGCTGTATCTAAACAACTCATAAATCCTCTACCAATACCACTACCAGTTGGCCAAAATGGTTCATTTAAACAATCACCAATAACAATAGATGCCATAGTAAAATTATCTCTTTCATATAATAATGTTGATGATACAGCTGATGTATGTGTTGAAAAATCAAATATAGCACAATCTTTTTTTTTATTAGGTAATTCAACTAATTGTAGTAATGGTATTTCACCCATTGTTATAAAATTTGCAACAGTTATTACAAAAAGTTCAAGTTCACTACGATTTATATTGTCACTTTTTAATAATGAATTTCTATCTTCATAATCACTTATAAGAACTCTTTTATTTAATAATGATTTTTTTGTTGCTGTCATTATAAAATAATGAGTTTCATCTTTATAATATATACAATTTTCTAAAGAACATCCAGTTTCTGTTTCTAATTCTTCGAAATATTGTCTTTTATATTGTCTTCCAATTCCTCCAACCTGTCTGACACCTTCTTCAGATGGTGTTTTAAAATTAATAAAATTTGCTGTTATACCAATAGCAAGTGGAAGACGATTTGATGTATAGGTAAAATCTTTTAATGCTCCTCTTTTACCATCAGCTCCAATAATAAAATCATACTCATAACCACCAATTGGATGATCTTCCGGAAAAACTAAAGCACTATAACCCATTATATGATTTCTAATTATATTTGGTTTTGGTTCAACTATATCACGAAACCAGACACTATCATAAAAATCAACACCAAGCATAAGACATACTTTTATTAATATTATTTGTAATCTTCTAATAGCAATATGATTAATTTCACCATTACAAAATTTTGGATAAATATATTTTGCACCAAGTTTTTTTAAATCAGAAACAACAAAATCCCATAAATGTACAATATTATTTCTTGTAAATTCATTTCTTTCTTCCATTAATATTGTATGTCCACCTAAAAGTCTAGTTTCTATGGCCATTCGTAGTCCACATGGACCAGCTCCAACTATTAAAATCCTCTTATTTTTTAATGGTCTTTGATTATAATCTTTTTTTAATTTTATTTGTCTTAATGTATCAACAAATTTCCAGATTCTACATGATAAATTACTATCTTTTATATTATTAAATCTATATAATAATAATAAAAAAAAAAAATTTATTATTATTTGATTCAAGATAACTTACTCTTTTAAAAATCCTGATTCTTTACGAGGATCTTTGCCTAAAGCAAGACAAAGATTATTGAAATTATAAATTACTGATGTTAAATCATCACATTCAACAAATTTTGTTAATAAAAAACTAACATTTGTTTGCCATTTATTATCATATAGTGGTGTCATTTAATAGCTTAAAGAAAAGAAAAATATTAAAAGTATAACATATATAATTCTAATATAGACATTTACAACAATTTATTATTTGTTAAATGTTAAAAATATAAAGTAAAATATGTATATATATGAATGTATGTTGAATAGTAAAACAAAATTACATATGATTTTAGTTAGACTGAAAGAAAGAGTACAATTGAGGGAGGTGATATTAAAAATGGAAAGAAAAATTTTTAAATGTTGTGAGTTGGAATGGTCATTTGTAATATCATTTATATATATATATATATAGTTTAGTTAACACCTATTTGTAAACATAAAAACCAATAATAAGATGATAAACATAACTATATGGTCATTAATAGACACTACTAAATAATAAAAGCAAAATTTTATTTATTTATCATTTATTTTAAATATAAAATTTAAATATTCATGATTATCGTGAGGACTTTTCAATATTTGAAATGATTATGTACAAAATTTATATTAAAACATTTTAATATTAAAATCTTATTAAGTAAAAAGAATAACAAAATAATCGTTTAATATAAAATATGTATCTTTTGTACTGTAAAAAGACTATCAAATAATAATACTACTCTTATTTTTTTTTTATTTTTAAAAAACAATAAATTAGTCATAAGAAAAAAATTTTAACCAAATAAATAAAATAATATTTATTATTTTAAAAAAAAATTATTTAATATTGATAAAAAAAAAATACTTTACGTGCAAAGTATTTAAATAAAAAAAAATGATATAAACAATTATATTTGATAACATTTTATTTTGTATTTTATTTAAAATAAAAATCAAAGTTATAATTATGGTAATTTTAGAAATTTCTAGTGAAATTTAAATGACTCTCGTTATCATTAAAAATAATTCAACTACAATTTTCTTATCATTAAAAAAAGAAAGATTCAATTTTACTTTATATAACTAGAAATTTGGTAGACAACAATTTAATAAGATTACAATTTCATTTACAGTTTTTTTCTTTTATTTCATATATTCATTATCTTTTTTTACGTTTTATTATTTGCAATAATTCTTTATATTTAATGAATCACATTGGTAAATGTATAATATTATTTCTTTATATATTATATATTAAAAAAATATTTGAAACTAGAAAATAAAATGATACCTTTAATATATGATATTTTTTTTTATATATTTAAAACAAATAAAAATTTTTTTTTTTTTGTCTAATGTTTTATAGATACATATATATATTTGGTAATATTAATTGTACTCTCACTAACATATTAATAAACTTTATTTAGCTGTATAATAATAAAAATATTTAAACAGATTAAACAAATTATTTTATTATCTTAAAAATTTTTTTTAAATAATTTTATGACTATTTTTAATTTTGGTAATAAATTTTAAATGAATATTTTAATTGATTAAATTAAAAAATTATTTAAATTATATAAAACAAATCATGATAACTATTTTTATTTAATTATAATGCAAATGAATAAATATTTTAAAGCATTTTTTTATATCTTCATCAAAATCAACTAATAAATTATAAAAAAAAATAATTTTGATAAATTTTTTTTTATCTTTTCAAGTTTAATTAACCATATTATATAGGAATATAAACAAAATGTTATTTGATATATTTTAAAAGGAAGGTTTAATTAATGGTTATCTTAATAATTATTTTTATGTTTATCTTTCAAACTACATTCATATGAAACATTGTTCAAAGTTCAAGATAATGAAGAATATTTTAATAAATGATAATTTTAATTACTTTTTAAAATTAATAAAATTGGTAGTTTTTTTAATTAATAGATATTATTGTATAATTTAAAAAATAAAATCATGTTATTTTTTATAAAAGATAATCATTAATTTGAAAATTATAAATAAATATGTCAAATAAATGATCATTGTTCAACATTCTAATAATCTATGAAAATTAGTAAATAAAATATTTAATTTTATATTTCAAGATATATTATTACACAATTATTATCATTTAAAAATTTAATAAATATATATATCAAAGTTTATAAAGCACTTTTTTGATAAAAATTTTCATCACAACATAATGCCAACTATTATACCTGTTTTATTTTGTACTTTGTAGCTGATTACTTTTTATTACTTAAAATAATGACATTAGTGTATTTCTCAAGTATCAGAAACATTCATATTTTATAATATAGATTTATAATCTTTTATATATGTATAAACATATATAAATAAAATGTAACGCTTGTTTTTTTTATTTATTATTTTAATTAAAATGTTTATACTTTTTTATATTATTTAAAAAATCTTATATTTATTATTGTCACTGTTTTGTTATAATGTTTCAAGATTATTGCATACATTTTTTCTTTCATTCATTTAAGATATTTATAATAACAACATTCTAGTGTCATATTTTTAACTTTTATCACAATTAAATTAACTAACTTATAAACATCATTTTTTTTTCTATTCATGTTGCAGTATAAAAATTGTCATAGGTTTTTTTTTTAGTGATAATTTTAAATTAAATAAATTTAAATTTAAATTATTAGATTTAAAACAACATTTTTTTTTTAAAATAAAACATTATAATAGCGGTTTATTAATTTATATATCATTTACTTATTGTGATGACCTTTGTATTAAATAATACTATATAGTATATATAGAACACGTTAGATACTGATGTCTAATCATCTATCTCTAAGAAAAAACTGGTCATCAGATAGTCTGTTTGTAACTAAATAATTCATTATTATATATTTTTAAAAAATTTTTAATCTACTGATTAGTACAAAAATATTTATTTTTATAAATTATTACTCTTTATATTTTATTATATTATTGTTTCATTTTTATTAGGTATCCTTACAATTACCAAAATTTTAAAATATTACAATTAATAAGTATCAAAATTAATCGTAAAATATCTTAATCGCAATGGCTGAAGCACGTAGTGTTGCTGGTATTAATATTGCATTAACTCATGATGGAGTTGCTGTCTCATATGATCAAGAACTTTTAAGAGATATTTGGTCAGCTTTCTCAAGATCATATAGAAAACGAATTGCAAGATTTAAAAATCATTTTATTGCTGGTATTTTTCCAGCTAATATAGCATCATTAGGTGCTACTTTAGGAATAGTTCTGCTCTTTTCATTATTAACAATTGATGTAACATTTGGTATTGTTACATTTTTAAGAAATTGGGTATTATACTTTTTATTTGGGTAAGATAGACATATAGTTATACTAACGGTAACTTTTTTTTTTTTATAGATCTGGTTATTTTTGTCACATCTTATCATTGTTAATCGGTGGTTCTTTGTTTTGGTTTTTATTAATACAAATAATGAGATTATCATTAAAAATGATGTTAAGTTATAAAGGATGGATGTATCAGTCACCATTTGAAAAAAATGTTACATCATTTACTAAAGCATGGTTTAGTATTCTTCATTTTATTTCAAAGTTTGGACCAACACTTCATTCATTTCAAGGTGCTTTGCCACATTTACCACTTCCAACACTTAATGAAACACTTGATAGACATTTAAAATCAATACGTCCATTTACAACTGATGAAGAATATGATGAAATGGTTATATTAACAGATAAATTTAGAAAAGGACTTGGAAGACGTCTTCAAAGATATTTAATTATTAAATCATGGCTTTCTGTTAATTATGTATCTGATTGGTGGGAAGAATTTGTTTATATGCGTCAAAGATCACCAATAATGATTAATAGTAATTATTATGGTTTTGATACACTTAATATGCAACCTACAAACAGTCAAGCTGCACGTGCTGCTAATATCACATGGGCTGCTTTAACATTTAGAAGAATGATTGAAAGACAAGAAGTTACACCATTTGCATTAAGTCCAAAATCAAAAGTTCCATTTTGTACAATGCAATATGAAAGACTTTTTAATAGTTGTCGTATTCCTGGTGAAGAAACTGATACATTTCGTGTATATGATGATGCTAAACATATTGCTGTATATTATAAAGGATGTTGGTTTAAATTACCAATTCATAGTGGAAAACGTTTACTTGAACCTAAAGAATTACAATATGGATTTCAAGAAATAATTGATAGTGGTTGTATACCACAAAAAGGTGAAGATGAATTAGCTGCATTTACAGCTGGTGAAAGAACACCATGGGCTATTGCTAGAAGAAGATATTTTAATACAGGTATTAATAGACAATCTTTACGTGCTATTGAAAGAGCTGCTTTTGTTGTAATATTAGATGATGAAGAGGTAACATATGATGAAAATGATAATACAAAATTAGATCGATGGGCTTCATTACTTTTACATGGAAAAGGTACAGATAGATGGTATGATAAATCATTTAATTTTATTATTTTTAAAAATGGTAAAATGGGTATTAATACTGAACATTCATGGGGTGATGCTGCTGTAACTGCTCATTTTGTTGAATATTGTTTATTAAAAGATTTATGTCATCAAAAGTATGATGAAAAAGGAAATTGTAAAGGTTTACATGAAGTAAATGTTCATCCACATCGTCTTCGTTGGGATTTTACTACTTCATGTCTTGATGATATTAAAGTTTCATTAGATGTTGCTAAAAAATTAATTGATGATGTTGAAATGTCATTATTAGTATGGAATACTTTTGGTAAAAGATTAATTAAAAAACTTGGTATATCTCCTGATGCATTTCTTCAACTTACATTACAATTAACATATTTTAGAAATCAAAATAAATTTGCATTAACATATGAAGCTTCAATGACAAGACTTTATAGAGAAGGTCGTACTGAAACTGTTAGATCATGTACAAGTGAGTCATGTGATTTTGTTCGTGCAATGCTTAATGATAAAGCTGATAATGAGGAACGTCTTGAATTACTTTATATAGCAGCTAAAAAACATCAAGAATTATATCGTGATGCTATGTGTGGTAAAGGTGTTGATAGACATCTATTTGCTTTATATGTTATTAAACGTTATCTTGAAGAAGAGTCACCATTTTTTGATAAAATATTTCCACCAACTTATTTATTATCAACATCTCAGACACCTCTTAATCAATGTGAAGATGAATCAATAGGATTATCTGTAGAGGAAAGAGCTAGCTTTATTAATGCAGGAGGTGGTTTTGGACCTGTAACTGATAGAGGATATGGTGTATCATATATTATAAATGGTGAAGATCAATTATTCTTTCATATTTCATCAAAAAAATCAGCAGATAATACTGTAAGTTATTATTAATAATTATTAATTTAATAATTTATATTTATTTTATAGAGTTCATACAAATTTCGTGATGATCTTATCAAAAGTTTGAATGACATGAAATTATTACTTACAAAGAAATAAAATATTGCTACATTTTTCATGATTATGATATTATCAAATTATAATACCTTCAATATTATTAATTTAATGTTATTTTTAAATTGCCGTAAATAAATATATTAATTATAAACATATATCAAATTAAATTTACTATTGTAAAATGATTTGAATAAAATGAAAGTTGATAAATTGTTTGTATTATATTATTTACTTGTAGTTCATTAAAAAGTAGATAACATTTCTAACAAATTCTTTAAATATGTCAGGATAAAGATGATTTCCTTTATAAAAGTAAACTAATCAAATAAATGAGGGCAGATAAGAATCAAAATGTTTTTATTGTAAGTATTGTAGAACATTTTGTATTTAATAAATAGTATTAATTAAATTTTCATTCTTAAAAAAGGTAAAATATTTCTAATTTTCAAATAGTTATTTTTTTTTCTTCTTTATTCTAACATTTATATTATAATCAATGAAAAAGGGTGCACATAAAAATTTTTTTATGTAAGTTAATTTTTATTTTTATTTTAAAAATATTTTTAGTTTAATTGCTTTTGCTGTAATACATATTACAAATGCAATTTTTAATCGTATTGTAATGGCAAAATTTTTTTTTAATTTTCCATTGTTTATAAGTATACTTCAATATGGAATTTTATTATTATTTATTGAAATTGCAAATTCGCAAAATATTATTAAATTACAACCATATACTGTAGAAAGAGGAAAAGAATTAATGATACCATCAATATTATATTCATTATCAACATATTTTACATTAACTTCATTAGATGGAGTTAGTTTACATATGTTTCCATTAATGACAAAATTAGCACCTCTCACAGCAATAGGTATAATTTTTTTCTTAAGTGAAGATAGAGATACATTAACTGTAGGAAAAATTGGAATCATTGGATTAATTGTTTTATTTTCAAGTATGAGTGTATACTTTTTTTATTCATTTCAACCAATGTCATGGTTTTATGGACTTTTTGTTGCAATATGTCTTCCATATTCATTTAGATTATATTATTTACAAGCTGAAAAAACAAATATTAAAGATGTTATATATGTAAATTGTTTTAACTGTTTTGCACTTTTTATGATAGCTGATTTAGTTGTGGTATGTTATTATATTTAAAATATTATATTAATATAATTTATAATTTTTTTTAGAATGAGGTTAATTATGTATATTATTATTATCAAACATCTGCAAGTCTTGCATTTTATGTATCAATTTTGTTTCAAGTAATTACTGGAATTTTTTCATATATTTTATTAATGTATATTATAAAAAAATTAGGACTCATCACAACAACAGTCACATATACAACACTACAATCTTTACAACTTTTCTTTGCTTACCTTTTTTCATTAATTTTATTTTATGACATAACACCAACTTTTTTTAATATTTTAAATATATGGTTATGTGTTTTATGTACAATTTATTATTTTATGAAACATTGTCAAAGTATATCATTTTTAAACAGAACAACATTTAAATATACTGTTTCACCAAATAAACGTTAAACAATGGCAATTTTTTCTTATAAGTAAAAAAATATTTTATCTATAATTATTATATTCTATTTAATAAATTGAAATACAGTAAATTATCAAAATTGTTCAAATTGATAAAAACCATTTTCTATTTTTAATTTAAAATAATTTCAATTAGTTTTTATTAAAATAAAATATATTATTATATAATAAAATTATTTTTTGAAAAAAAACTATCTTGTACTTTATCACTTTAAAAAGTAAATTAATAAATAATTTAGTAAAACTATAATTATAATACTACAATATTTTTTATTTTATTTCATAAATATTTTAAACAAAAAAAAGATTAAATTATAATAAATTATGATTAAAAATATATAATAAATTTCAATATCTATAAATTAAATTTATATATAAATAATAACTTATTAAAATTAAAATAAAGTATTCATTAGTTATCTATTTGACTACACATTAACTATAAAAGCACATGTCTTAAAATTTAAATATATAATAATTAATCTAGACGATTGACAGTGATTGGTATAAATTATCCAACAAAAATTCAAACTTTAAATAAACAGAAATAAATTATGTTGTTTAAAAGTTTAAAAAATTTATACCAAAGGTTAAATATTTAAAGATGAAAAATAGAAAAAATATTTTTAAGAAAATGATTTAAATAATATAAATTAATGGTTTATTATTTTTATTTAACCTTTTAAAGTTATTCTTTTAAATGTCAAAATAAAATGATTAAATATTTGATTGATAATTTTAAATTATTTAATTAGTATTAAAAATATTTTATTAAACTTTATAAAATTAGTAAGAATTTTATATGTAAAAACATATTTTAAAATTAAATATAAATTTAATTACTTAAAATATAAAATATATTCTTTTGATTTTATATTAATTGTTTCTTTAATTATATATTAATATTTAAATTTATATAAAATATATGTTTTACTATGTATATTTTAAAAAATGTTATTTAGTTTTTTTCTTTAAAAATATATAGTCAATTAGTTAAATATTCTTACGACATAAATTCTTTTATTTTATTCTATATAGATAATCTTATGATATATTTACTACAAAAAAAATGAATAACAACTTTATATTTTTTTTTATAAAAATAAAAATAAAATTTTTTTTACTCATGATTGTTATCGGATATTTAAAATGTTGTTTTATTTTTATGTAGTATATTTGATAAAAATATTTTTTTTTATTTGTAACATTTTGTTCAAAAACTAATACACTTTGTATAAATAAAGTATTAATAATATTTTATTTAATATTATGTTTTATTATTTATATTTTGAAGTAATATATATATATATATTTTTTATTTGGGACAATAAACATTTTGAATTAAGAAAAAGTAAAAAAAAATTTTTTTTGATACAAGAATACATTTATTATAATTGTTTATAAATAATTTTATTCATACTAATATAAAAATAAATATTCACATTCAATAAAAATTATATAATAAATTATATTGCCTTTTAATTTATATGGTGATAAAATCAAACTTTCGTAAAATTTAATTGTATTAGGAGATATTCATAATTTGTATTTTATGGCAATTATTCTAATATTCATTGTTGATTTAGACTGAAAATTTGTTTTATTTTACCATCCTCAACATTTTAAATATTCTTTTTCTTTCTTTTGTTTGTATAAATTTATTTTAAATGTTGTATCATCATCATTTTTTCCTGTAAAAAGTAGCAATTCATTACTTTAAAAGTATTCTTCATGAATGAAAAGTTTTTTAATAAATTATTTTTAATTCTTATAATTTTTTATTTTTTTATGTTAAAAAATTATTAAATAAAATATACAAAATAATATTTTTTTCCTCCAACTTATTTGTATCATAATATTATTTAAAAAAATTTTTTTATATTATTCATAAATCTTGAATAAATTTTGAAATACATATACAAAACTCGTATTATTTTCTTATATAAAAAAGTTCACATTTCGAAATAACATAAATCACTAGTTTTTTTTTAATTTAATTTAATAAAGAGTTTAATATAAAAGTTTTTTTATAATATTATATTAACAATAAACTATTATAATAAAATGTGTGGTAAAAATACATTAATAAATTTTTTTTAGCATTTAAATTTTAAGTCAATATAAAATCAAATAATAACTTTTTTAATTAGATCAAATTAATGTATTATTACTCTTTTTTTCATTAAAACAACTATTTTGTCTTATAATTATTTTTATTATTACTATTAATTTTCTATTTAAATTAATATTATTGGTATATTAATATTATATAATAAACTTTGACTTTTATGACTGTAATTTTTTTTTATTTTAATGTTAGTAATACCTTTATTTTTTATACATAAATATAACCTTAAACATATTTATTTATATATTATTTATATAAATATATATAACTAAATAATGTTTTTATAAATTAGGTAAAATAAATAAAAAAAATATATAATTAATATTAATCTATCGTTATCTGATTTATTATACCTATGTTATAACAGTTAACATTCCTTAATAATCTTTATTCCAAGCATTGATTTAGAAAAAGGTATTAATCTTTCATACATATATTTCGTTTGTGTCGTGGGGTGCGTCGCAAAGCGGGCTTTGCGAAAAGGAGGTAGTAATATGATGGGCAATGTTGGAAGAGTGTCATCATATGTTTTATCTTTTATTAACTTTGGCTAAATAATCTTTTTAAATACATAATAATATATATTTTTATTACTTTTTTTTAATAATAATATTTATTTTATCTTTTATTATTTTGTTCAATTTTAACAAACCATTTTATATGTATATTTACCCTCCTGTTTGTATTCAGAAAGTTTCTGCGAGATGTTTTTTGGAATCATATCTTCGTTATACTAATTATATAATAATATGCTCTCTTTAAATTTATAATCTAGACATATCTTTTATAGATGATATCGCATTCAGAGGCAACAAAACCTCCTCCTAGATTAAACAATACAAAATTAACAACAGATAGAGTTGATTATAATTTACATGATGTTGATTCTTCTTTTGAAATTACAAACAATGGAAATACATTATTTCATAAAAGGAGGTCTTCGAGATTAATTGAACAATCGATGGAGATTGAAAAAACATCAAACAAAATAAACGATATAATTATCACAAAAAAGGATTATTTAACTCCAACCACTTCTTTGCCCAAAACTTTCAATGAAGAAATGGAATATAATTCAAGTGAAAATAAAAGTTCACATAATGAAGAAATGATAATGGAAAAAATGGATATTGTTGAATCATCATCGAATAATGAAATAAATGGTAAGTGTATCTAATAATATAATAATATTATTTTATTTTATTAGATGAACAATATGATGATGAAATTAATTTATCATATCGTTCCAGTAGAAGAAAACAAATATTTAATCTTGATGACGACAATTTTGATGATTCAGTAAAAAGTAGAAGTTACATTAATAATTCTTCCAAAGAAATGATAAATAAAAAGAATAAAAATTTTAATGAAGTTTTTGGCAGTATTCACCGACTTTTTCCTAAAACAATAGAACCAAAACCAAATAACTTTAAAAGTATATTTGACACATCACCTAATTTTCAATCTAATACATATAAATTTAATTTAAGCTTAGGTGAAACTACTGTAAAATCTACTTTAACTCCCTGTATACAAAAACAAAAACCACCCGTAAATTACTTGACGGAACAAGCTCTTGCTTTAATTGCAAATAATGAAAAAGCAAATGCTAATAAAATGAAACATAGAACAACAAGATTAAATATGAAACCGTCTATTTCAAAGATATTTGATGACAACAATACTAAAAATGATCTACCTCCTGAAACTCCTATTTTTTCATCATTTGAAAGTGTAAAAAAACCATTGCCAAAAGTAAATGTTATTGTATCAAGAGCAATGCATTCAAATCCAGGGCCTCCAAAATTAATAGAGCAAAAAAAATTTTTAAACGTCACAAATAATTTTAGAAATAATAGTTTTACAACAGCAACTTTATATAATGAAAAAAATTCACAAACAATATCAGAATCAACAAAACATTCCAATACTTGCCATGAAAATACTACCTCAACAAATCAACCACAATTTAAAACAGTTAAACTTAAAACAATTGATACTAATTTACAAAAAAATATTACTTTAGATTCAGTAAAAAATACGGAAAGCACCATTGAATCCAATCAGTCTTGCCGTGTATTGTTAAAAAAAACTTCAAAAGAACAATCACCACCTCAACTTGAAAAACAAGTTACAGGAAAAAATATTCAAAATCAAATACTTACAAAAGCTAGTGATATTAATGATAAAACAATAAAAAATCTAACACCAACATCAGGAAGGGTTGTTGTCATTAAATCATCTAATATGAATAAACAAATAAATTTGGCAAATAATGATGAATGCAAAAATACTAAATCTAACATTTCAACAGTCCCATTTCAATCAGAACCAGGACCATCTGGTCTTCAGTCAATTAAATCTAAACTAAATCAACCACCTAATTTAAGTTTAATGAATAGTAAACCATTGCAAAGTACTAATAAAACAACTTTTAAAAGAAAAAATATTCCCAGTGAATCAAATAATAGTTCACAAAGTTCCTCTACTGATTTAACTATTTTAGACCGCACAACAAATATAGATCGATCTCCAATATTATTAAAAGGTTTAAAAACAAAAGTTCCATTAAATAAACTTCGTGAAATTGCAATGAAATGTTTTATACCTAGAAGTATAACAGCTAATTCGTTAATCTACAAAAGATCTAGACGTTCATATAATTTCACTAATAATAAAAATGGAAAATTAGTAATGGTTTGTACTTCAGGTAAAAATGTTATATCAAAAGGACCAATTGAAAATGATATATTATCAAAAATGAAAGAAATACCATTTTTAAAACAATATGCATCTACTGATCCAAATGATATTGAAAGTGATTTATATCAAACAGTTATTGTATGTGCCTATTTTACATCTTTTTATAGTGTTAAAATGTTTAAAATTGTTAAACGTAGAGAATATTATCCTCGTTCATATGAGGCACTACCTTTTTATCCAACAAAAGAGGAGATTGATGAAGAAACTGCAACTGTTCCTAAAAGAAGAAAAAGATCAAAATCATGTGAATTTCCAACATCATCTGTAAATGATTACCTTGTTGTATATATACCTGTAAAAATTTTAAAAAAATATGGTATATTAAGTAATGATGAAAAAAATAATGATAGTAATGGAGTAATAAATCCACTTTATACTCCTGAACAGAAAGTTCGTATATCGCAAAAAGTATATGATTCTAAAACAAAACATTTAAATGACGATAATTATTCAGATGACTTGGAGGGTGAATTAAAAGGTATCACTGTAACTGTTGAAATACCACCACCACGTAAAAGTGATGCAAAAAATTTATTTTCTGATACTTCATTATATAATACATTAAATGTAACATTACCTGAAAATAGAACATTACAAAACTATAAACCAAAGTTTGTAAGAGATAAACAAGAAAGTGGTAATGAATATGATATGACAATATCAAATAATAAAAATGAGTTTGAAAATAATATAAATCATTATAATGATAATTCAGAAATAACAAATAAAAAAACAATTAGAACAATTTATACACATCCAAATAAAATAGTAAAAGAAACTAGAACAACAATTATTCCATCAGGTAGTAAAAGATTTTATAGTAATAGAGATATACCTGATGATGCTTCTAAAATATTAAATTATTTTAAATTAAAAAAAGAAAGTACTATATATACTGAAGAAAATATAGAGAGTATAAGAAATTTTGGAAAGAGAATGACAGCTAGTTATCAATATTTATATAGAATAAAAGATATGGAATTGTGGAATATAGTTGATGAAGTTATAAATGAAATTAAAAGAACAGAAAAAAATTTTGAAAATGAAAAAGTACCAGGAGATAATCAATCAAATTTAATTCAAACAATAAAAGGACAAGTTCTTAAACGTGGTAGAGGTAGACCAAGAAAATCCGAAACAGAAAAAACTGTTTTAGAAGAAGAAATTATTAAAAGAAGTGATGATGGAATGGCTGATATTAAAGAAATCGATGAAGAATGTCTTTTAAGTACAGAGGATATGTTAATTGAAAGAGAAAATAATGGATATAATATGGACCAATTTTTATTTAAAGATAATAAAGATGATGAAACAAGTTTAGCATTAGCTTCAATTGATAATGAATTACCATCTGATAAAATTAATAATGATATATTAAAACGTAAAATTAATAATTCGTATGGTTATACATTAGATCCTATGACGAAAGATGATGGTGACATTTTTAGATTTAGAGAATCATCCATATCTAATGATGAATATGGAGAAAGAAGAAAAATTATTGGACATTCAGCTGATGGTAAAGAATGTTATACAGCTGTTCCAAAAGAAGATTATCCTTTATATAAAGGTCGTTGTAGTGCATTAAGTTTAGTTGATGAAATGCTTCAAAAGAATACATCAGAAATTGGTCTTGGAGTAAAATATCATACATTAAAAGAAATGGAATTAAATGAGTATGATAAAGTACGAAAAACAGAAGAAGCAATATATGGACCACGTCCAAATGCATATACACGATTTATTGAAGAAAATAAAGAAATGTTTATGAATGATTGTAGTTTAAGATATGTATTTGATGAAATGGGTGGAATAAGACAATTTCCATTATATGGTGATGATAATAATATTCCTCGATTTAATTTTGATAAAGATGAAAGTATTCTTTATGAAAATGATTCATTAGATGATGATGTTGGTATTAGATCATATGATAGATATAATAATATGTATGGACAAATGGATTTATATGATGAAGATGAAGGAGAATCATTACAAACAGATGAAGATGAAGAGGATGAAGAAGAAGAGGAAGAAGAAGATGATGGTAATGTATATTGTAGTCAAACAAATAGATTAAAACAATCATCAATTGAAGAACACCAAAATAAAATGTCTTTACAACATAGATATATTCAAAATCTTAATTCTACAATAAAAAAACAAAGAAAACCACGTATCAGTAAACCAAGAGGACCATATATGACAAAAAAACGGCGTATAGAAGCATTAAAAGCTGCTCAAGGTTTAGGAAATGTATTTGATGATAATAAAAAAAATAAAAGACCTGTTGGTAGACCAAGAGGATCAACAAAAAGAAAAGCTAACAGTAGTACACCAGTAGATCCAGCAACAATCTCATTAAATGATTCATCAGTATCTAAAAAAATTAAAAATGAGGAAGCATATTGTCGGCCAACATTTAATTCAATTTTAGCTGCAAGTAGAAGTCCATCCGATTTTTCTAAAACAAAATTACAAAACAGTAATAATTGAAATGACATATTTAAATAAAAATTTTTTTACGCAAATTTTTTTTAGTTTATTGACATCATCATATCACTCATGTAGATAAAAAATTGCATTTTGATAACGTATCATATTAAGGTAAAAACATATTTAAGTTTAACTTATTTTAATAAAAAATTTTTACCTATTACTTTTGTTTACCTAAAAAATGTAATATAAAAAAGATATTATAAAATATAAAATTTACGGCTATGAAAATTGATTAAATAAATAAAATACTATCTAAAATAATAATTTATACTATAAAAATTTTATCATTAAAATATTCATTCTTCGATTTATCTATTTTTAAATAATTTTTAGATAACATATTTAGGTAGGTGACAAAATTTTACTTATAATTATTCATATTGATCAATTACTCGTATTATATATTATATTTTAATAAATTTCAAAAATTTTTATGCATAATCAAATGGAAGAAAGATCAGAGGATACATTTAGAAATGAAAATGTAGATGATAAACAAGAATTAATTAATCAAATTATGGATAATGAAAGAGTATATTTACATATATTTGATTATGAAACAAGAGAATTTAGTGGTTTAACAACATATCATGGTTTGGTTAGAATTTATAATTCAAAAACATGGCCTAGTAGGATATTTTGGTGTTGTGTTGTAATGTCATGTTTATCTTTATTTATGATACATGTAAGTTTATATTATTATAAAAAATTTAAAACAAAAGTTTATACATATTATTTACAGTCAGGTATATTATTATGGACTTATCATCAAAAACCAACATTAACACAAGTAAATATTATTGTTCCTGAAAAAGGTATAATTTTTCCTGAAGTAACAATATGTAATATAAATCCTATATCTTTTAAAAAAACACAAAATTGGAATATGTCTGATGAAGTATTAGATTATGTTTTAAAAGCATATAATGATGATGCATCAGCTTCTGAAATCATTTTAACAAAACAAGAAGAAAAATTTCAAAATTATTTAAAAATTTATTATAATAATACTAAAAAAAATTTTAGTTTTTTTGATTTTTTTTATAATACTGGTCATGATTGTAATAGTATGATTAAGGCATGTTCATGGGGTGGTGAAATTATTAAAAATTGTTGCTCAAAGGTAGAATATGTTATGACTGATTATGGAAGATGTTTAAAATTTAGTAATAAAGATCAACAATTAAAACAAAGATTTAGTGGTAGTCATTTTGGATGGGAATTTGTTATTGATATAAAGTATAATGATAGACCACAAGAATTACCACCTGATTTTTCGGATGTAGGAATTAAAATGTTAATTCATGAGGTTGATAAGACATCGATGATACGTAGTAATGGTATTGGAATACCAGTTGGAAGTAAATTATATGCTGGATTAGATGTAAAAAATGTAAGTTTTTTTTTAAAATATAATAATTTTTATCTTATTTAAGATAACATTATTACCTAAAGATGATTGGGGAAATTGTCAAAAAAATTGGGATCCTTCAATTCATGGTGATAATTTAATAAATCATACATATTCAACTGGAATGTGTCAAAGAAATTGTATGATTAAAAAAATGAAAGAACAATGTAATTGTGTTTCTTTATCAAGATTAGGACATATTATTAATGAAAAAATATGTAGTCCTTTAGAATTATATAATTGTATGAAAAAAATAACTGGAAATCATAATTATTTAAATTGTCAATGTAATGTAGAATGTTTTAGAATTGAGTATTCAGTACATACAAGTTATTCACGATTACATTATACTTCAAAACATTTAAATAATATATATAATGTTACTAAGGATTATTTTATTAATAATTATGTTGGTACTGCTATATACTTTAGAGAAATAACATATGAATTACATGAACAACAGAAACAAATGCAAACAGCAGATTTACTTTCAAATATTGCAGGAAGTATGGGATTATTTTTAGGAATGAGTACTGTTACACTATTAGAAATTTTTATATATTTATTTAAATCTATTTGGGGAAATGTTAATAAAGATAGACAGACACAATTTACTGAAGCAATGCTTGAAGAATATGCTGATGAAATTAATAATGATATCATAGTTATGTCATCGGATAATAATAAACCTATACCTGAAATAGAAAAAGATATTAAAAATAATGAAAGAAGATTTTCTATATTTAATATTAATAAAGATCCTATTGAAAGAAAAAATAGTATGGTAACATCAAATATTACATCACTTCAAAAAAAAACATTTGATGATATAATTAGAAGAAATAGTATTAATCCAACATCTATTAGTGTTCATCCACCATCACATCATTTGAATGTTTTTAATAATATTGCAAGAAGACCATCTCAAAATTTTATTACTTCATCTCAAAGACCATCTTTTATGGGAAGACATTCATTTCAAGTTGATGAAAACAAATTATATTCACAAATACCAAACAATTCAAATATTCCTGTTATTATAAATCAACCAGTTTCATCACAACCACGACGTTTATCAATATTTGATGCTTTTCAAAGGCAAAATTTAAACAACGATCAAAATCAGTATCGTAGAAATTTTAATGCCAGACGAAATTCAGCTTTCATACCAAATAATTTGTCTACAAATATAAATCAAGAAACTCCTGATAAACAAATAACTATTGTATTAAATAAAAATAATAATCGAAGATATTCAACACAATTTCCTACACGACATAGAGATAGTTTTATATATTAATAACAAAAAAAAATATTCTTATATAATTAACATTATTTTTAAAAAAAATTTATAGGCTTTATTGTGTACGT
The DNA here is from genome assembly GCF_001040885.1 of Strongyloides ratti. Lineage (NCBI taxonomy): Eukaryota > Metazoa > Nematoda > Chromadorea > Rhabditida > Strongyloididae > Strongyloides > Strongyloides ratti. The sequence continues at coordinate 2,246,159 of NC_037309.1, read as the reverse complement.
CACAACATCATACCCAAAAAAAAAAAAATTTAGTATCTTAAAAAGCTATAAAACTTTAAAATTTTAATTTAGGTTATTAGAACATTTATTTTGAATTCTTGATACACTGTACATGCTGATTTTTTATTTTTTAAATAAATAATTATTTATATTTTGGTTAGTTAATAATACTATTACTTTTATAAAAATGACCCCGTTTATAAAATTAAAAAAAACCTTATCAGTATTGTTGTTATTTTTATATGCCGAAGGCATTAATTGCTTGTTATGCCTAATCTGGAACTAGAAAGGGTTGTCATTAAAATAATTTTGTTTTTTTGTATATAAATAATAATTTAATAACAATTTATTTATTATATATAAGTATAATTAATTTCATTTGCAATATATTCATTTGAAATTATTTGAAAATGGAACAGTACAAAGAGTCTGTGGAGCAAAGAGAAGCCAAACGTGTGGCATTTTTTGCTATTGTTGTTTCTACAGCAGCAGTTATTGTAACAATTGTTACATTACCTATGCTTTATAGTTATGTTCAAAATTTTCAAAGCCATCTTAATATTGAAAGTGAATTTTGTAAGGTAATTAATTTTTGTATTATTTTTATTTACATTATTAAAGACAAGATCCCGTGATATGTGGCAAGAAATGAATATGCTTAATGGTGTTGTTCGCCAAAAAAGATCTTCACATGGACCATGGTTTTATGGTGAGACAAATGTTGATGGAGCTCTCCGTCCTGATGGAGGAAATTACAATTCAGGACAAGGTGGTAGTCACAATGGTGGTGGCGGTGGTGGTAGTATGACTGGATCAAATCAAAATGTTGTTCGTGATACACAAACATGTTGTTCATGTCAACAAGGACCACCAGGACCACCAGGACCTGTTGGTGATGATGGACCAATTGGTTCTGATGGAAGTCCAGGAAAAGATGGAGATCATGGAAGAGATGGACAAATTCTTCCTTCTGCACTTGGTTCATCACCATGTGTTATTTGTCCAACAGGACCACCAGGACCAGTTGGTCAACAAGGAAATAAAGGTGCAAAAGGACCAAAAGGTGATAATGGTAAAGATGGAGAAAATGGACGTGATGGAGAAAAAGGATTACAAGGACCACCAGGAATACCAGGACCACTTGGACCAATAGGACCTCCAGGACCTAAAGGAGCACCAGGAAGAATTGTAAAAGTTAATGGACCACCAGGACCAACAGGTGAAACAGGACCAGTTGGAAATCCTGGACCAATTGGAGAACCAGGTGAAGATGGAAGTAATAAAGAAGGACCACGTGGTGAACCTGGTGATGATGGTCCTCCAGGACCTGCTGGACCACAAGGACAAGAAGGTTTAGCTGGACCTCGTGGACCAACTGGTGAAGAAGGTACATGTGACCATTGTCCAATTCCAAGAACTCCACCAGGTTATTAAAAGTTTGGTATAATTAAAATTAACACAGAATAACTACAAAATATTATCAAATATATAATACATTTTTTAATTTTAATATTTAATTATTATTATTTCTTAAAGAGGACGAATATTTTATATTTATAAAGAAATTTTTTTCATACTTGAAAATTTAATGAATATTATTACAATTTTCCCAAAATAAAACTAATGAATTTTTAAAAAATAATTAATAGATAATATTTAAATATTGAATTTAATAAATTTATCATAAATAAAACAATATATGTAAATAAAAAAACGAAATTTATTTTAATAAAAAATTATTAAAAAGTATAATTATCTGTTAGAGATATCTTCTTCTAATATTTTGGTATTGCGAACCATCATAAATCTAATTTGTTCTTTATCTTTTGGACATAACATATTTACATAGACAAGCATCATAGGAAATTGAAGTAAGTATATTACATATGATATAGCATCAGCATAAACATACAATGCAGAATTACTAGTTAAAGTTTCTAAAATTTCAAATGTATCAAGTGTATTACATAAATAGTGTGGAGTATTAAATAATATTTGAATACTTGCCATAAGTAGACAACGTTTTATTGCTTTATTACGCCTTTCTTTACATTTTTTTAAACCACTTTCAGATAATATTTTAATTGTTTCAAAACAATCAATTTCTGAATCTTCTAAAAAATTTTTTTGTTGTTGAATTTCTGATATTGAAGAAGATTTTATTTCATTTGACAAACTAGTGTTTCTTTTTTGATAATTATTTCTTAATCTTGCACTAGATGTAACTTTAAATCCGGAAAGTTGTTTTAAACGAATTAATAAACCAACATCCGACAATATTGTAATAGAAGAAGGAAGAAAAAAAGTTGTCATTAATTCAAAAAAAACAATCCATTTTAATTGTGTTTTACTTTAAAAAAAAATATTATAATTTTATATATAGTTATTTTATTACCTAACTAAATTACTATCAGCATCACAATATCCACCAGTTCTCTTGCCATTAGCATCTAAAACTGGTATATCAGTAATTAAAAATGGTGAAAATGTCTAAAAAAGAAAAAGTAACATTTAATAAATTTTTTAAAATAATATTAAAAAAAAACAAACTTGAGTAATAAGTGAAAAAATTGCTGTGATAAGTAATATACGATTCGTATGAAGTAATGTTTTCCAAAAATACCCCGATTTTGAACCGGAATAGGGATTAATTATAATTGCCAATCTTTGAGCATACATCATAACCCATGTCCAATGACAAAAACACGATGTTACATTACTTATATACAAAGCTAATTTACACTCAAAATAACCATGAAAATATTTAAATGTAACATTTGTTAATTTCAGGGTTAATGTTAGAAGCATAATTATATGTGCTATAATCATTGTCATCAAGAAAGAATAATATGGTGATTTTTTATGTTTATATAAAATTTTAATTGTATAAAGAAGTGTAATTATTGAAAAAATACTTAAAAAAACAAGTACATACCAACTAACTTCTGAAACTTTAACCCATGTTGATAAATACTCTTCATCATATACATGAATTCCAGTATCAATAATTTTTATTGTAGAATTTTTTTGATTTTCAACAATATTCATATCTGGAAAAAAAAAATTTATAAATAAATAATATAAAATATTTTAAAACAAATAATTATTTTAATAAAAATAATTCAAACTTATATTATTATACAAAATATTATGTAGTGAGGGAAAAAACGCATCTTTTAAAAATATACTAAAAGAGCAATAAAATAAATCCTTAATAAATTAATAATTAATATTATATCTATAAATAAAATTAAATAAAGTTACAAATAATATTTAAAATAAATAAATATTTAAAATTATCATAATTGCGTGTTAAACTAATGTTAAAAGTTATAACATATATATTTTACTTAATTATTTTTTTTTAATAGAAAAAAATAAAAAATTTTTAATACCGTATAAAATTTTTAGAGTTTTGAGAATATATTATTTTAAGATATGAACATATAAAATTACAATAATGAAGATTCCCTTTTCTATAATTCATTAGTTTATATATAATTTATATATTAATTTTGACTTTTTATTTAACTCAAATATAATATTTTACTTAACTCATTGCACTTGTAACTTTTGAGATAAAAAATTTTGACTACTTTAAATTTATAATAATGTTGAGAAAGGAAAATACTAAAATAAATGTTTTATTTTATTTTTTACTTAAAATATATCTAATTATATATAAAGATAAGAGTGAAAAAAGTAAAATATAATCATTTTTTATTATATAATATTTTTTTTTTCTTCTATTAAACTTAACAAAACTTTTGACATTTTGATTTTAATCTTTGATAAAAAAAAATACGATAATATAAGAGAATTGTTTTGTATATTTATAATAATATACTAATTATTAAAAAGGTAAGCTCATATTACTTATAATTTTTTTAAATATTACGTATAAATGTATTATGTATAGTAATATGAATGTCATGAATTATTTTTATCCTAATTTAACAGAATATATAGTTACGCATCATTAAAAATAGTGTTATTGAAGTAACTAATTACTGCTTCTTTAATTATTATAAATATAATAATAATTAGTAGTAAAAATTTTGTCCTTTTCTAAAAATAATAGAATTCAAAGATTGCTTTTTAATAAATATATTTTTGGCTCATATCAATTGTATTACATTGTGATATTCTTCAAGTTGATAAATATCAAAAATACACTTTTATAAAATAATTTAAAATATACTGTATATTTGAAATGCTAGTTAATAACAAATTAATAACACTTATAAATTTATACAATATACACAAAATTAATGAATTATTTTTAAAATATAATAAAAAAAGAAAATGCAAATATTAAAAAATAAAAAAGATAATAAACATTTGACAGTGGTTTAATAAAAAATATTTTTCTAAACAAAAAAAAATGTTTTTTTTTGAATGTTTTACTTTTTTTATTAGTAATTAAAAAGTATATATTTAAAATAGCTTGAAAATTGTCAATGTTTAATGAGATATATATTAATGTTTATAAAAAAAATTTAAATATAAAAAGAAAATTATAATATTACTTTCTTTTTATAATTCTAAATTAATTGTTGCAACAGAAGACATTTTCAGTTAGAAAACATATTTTAATTTTAAAATATTAAACATATTTAAAAAAAAAAAAAGAAAAAAAAAATTAATCAAAAAGTATATAAATAGAAAAAAATAATTAGTATTTTTGATAGATAAATGTCTTTTATATAGTATATAAAATTGTAAAACTATTAAAAAATTTTATAAGTACAATTTTCTTTCGATTCATTATTTAAATTTTAATTAATTCATATCTTTAGAATTAACAAAATTTGTAGTGTCTTATTATTATTTTTATTATCTTAACATTATTAAAAGTAGTTTAGTTAATATAAAATTTTTGAAAATTAACTATTATAAAAATATTGTAGTTAATCTCTAAGATTATTATAATGTTTTTATATCACCTTATATGTATATATATATATATGTATAACTTCATACATTAAAATGTTATTTTATTTAAAATTTTATTTTTAAAATTAAATGTATATAAAAATTTTATACAAAATTGGCACTGTGACATATGATTAGATATTTTTTATGCATAAACATGACATGATAAAAAATGATTAGATAAAATCATATTACATTCAAAATTTACACAGATGTAGAAAAATTTGGAAATGTTTTACTGATATTGTGTTTATTGCGATCTTGAATGAATAAAAGGACTGATAGTATGATAGATATTAAAAAAGCTATCATTAAAATAAGTACTGATAATAATCCAATTATACTAGAGTATCCAGTTTTTTGTTCATATACATTTAACATTACAGAAATAAATCTAAATTCAGTTTTATTTGTATATATATGAAATATAACCATAGCCATAGATGCTGTAAAAAATGATAATAATAAAAATAAATTTGCAACAACTCCTGAAATTGGAAAACAGAAAGCACAAAATAAAAATGTTTGACCAATAACGGCAAGAATTATTGAGCTACCAAACAAAATTAACATTACTTGATGCCATTCTAAATATAGATTTTTAAAAATTTAATTTATTTAAAGAAACATACTATGTAATTTATGTGAATTAGCATCACCATTATCTAATTTAACATTATTATCATTTTTTGTAAATTCAAAATTTATAAATTTATTTGTGCATTTATGATCTGATGAAAATATATCTAAAAGAATAAAGTTTTTTATGTTTTTTATTAAAAATAACATGCAATTTAAAATAAAAAATATATATATTAAAAAAATAAGTGAAAACAAGGCACAATATATAACATACCACTAAAAGTTGGATTTGTTGAAGAACAATCTAACCATAAGCCATGTTCATGAATTACATGAAGATCTGTTAATGTAACAACCTGCCAAGCAGGTGTAATAATAGCTAACAGCATAAGTGTAATTCCTAATATCGTTAGAATAGATGTAATTGTTCCAACAAATATTTTACACATTTTTTTCTAAACTAAAAAATAATGTTTTTAAATTAACTAATAATATATATGCATATATATATTAATATTATAATGTTATAAAATATCAAAATCTTATATAATATTTATTCAATATTTTTTTATATAATAAAATTTTTATAAATTAAAAAATGTTTATTAAAAATCATCTTATATAAAAGTAATAATAAAAACAATACTAGACAAAATTTTAAAAAAGCAAATGTGTCTCTATTAATAAAAATAATGAATAGTCTTAAATATGAACTGATATAATATACACAAATATTCACTTTAAAACAAAGTTTACTTGAGGTAATAAATCAAAAAAATCTACTCAAAATATTTTTAAAGTATATAAATTAAATAATTTAAATATCACATTTTTATTATGTTAAAACATCATTTGTAATATTTTTATGTGAACAGAAAAAAAGATAATACATTATAATATACTCCAGAATACTTTACTGTTGATTTGTATAAACAAACAAATGTTTAAAGATTATTGAAACTTCTTTTAATTTTTATTACTTTAGAAAGATTATACTAAACCAACTATTATTAAAATTTAAAAATATTAGTTTATTTATAAGTAAAATAAATGAACATAACAAATTAAAGGAAAACATTATATTACTAAAAATAGTCAAATTTTAATTCTTCCATACTATTATAAATTTTAATCTTACATAATATACTTTGAAACTTATTCTTTTTATTTATTATTTAAAATAATAATAAATATCATAATAATATATAAAAATTTTAAAAGAAACAAATAATAGTTAATTTAAAAACAAGTAATATAAAAAAAAATATTTAATTTTATACTTTTTAGTGATTAATTTAAAATTTATAAAGTTAACATTTTCAATTTAATCATGTGTAAAAAAATATGCACGAATAAACTTTTAATTTTATTGCTATAATATTTTATTCTTATATTTAAACGTTTAAAAGTTTTAGTTTTTAAAAAAAAAATTTTTCTTTACTATAATATTTTATTAATATAAATATTAATATCAATGACATCATCATCCTCAAAGATATCCTCACAAGTTAGTACTTTTGAAAAAAGAGCTAAAATAAAAAATGGATCAAATAATAAAAAAATATCTTCAGAGAATTTATTAAAATCAATTTCTACTTTACCAAAAATAGATATAAATAATAAAAAAGCAAAAAATAATGGTAATAATAATTTTTATTATATTAATTATTTTTTTTTTTTAGATATTATAAAACAATGGGGTAGAGCTGAGAGACGCTTAACACTTGTATCATTTCCTAAAATTTGGAATGAACGAAAAAAAAGAAATAAAATAGAGGAAGAGACACAAGCATATGAAGAACGTCAAAAAAAATTTATAAAATCATTTGAAAATATTCCTGAATCAAATATTATTATAGATAACTCAAATAATTATTTTAATATTTTTTTTCCATTAAATTTTATTTCTAATGAGTGTATTATTGAATCATCTACCAATGAATTGTCATCTTCTGAAAATTGTATAGATTCTAAAAACTATATGACATCATTTCAAGAATTTTATAATATTTATAAAATAATAGAAAATAAGCGTGACCAATTTTTTGATAATTATAATATTAATATTATTAGAAGAAGACAATTATTAGAATTACAAAAAAAAATTAAAAAAAATGAAACTATAACAAAAACATTTTTGGATATTGAAAATAATCTTAATGAAGAAGAATTAATAAATAATTTTAATATAATGACTAACCAATTTGCAGCATTAACATTTAAATTGTGCCATTTTGCATCAATAAAAGAAAAAAATAATATTAAAAGTATAACGAAAGATAATTGGATTATTAAAAATGTTATAAATATTGAAAACGAAAGTGAAAAAGAAATTGATTTGCAATTAAGAGATGTAGACTATCAAATAAATGAGATAAATAATGACATAAACAAAATAATAAAATTATTAAATGAATAATAATAAACAAGAATATTGATTTTTTTAATACTTTTTTGAAATGATTTTTAATATATCAGATAGATTAATAAAATGCAAAAATATAATAAATAAAAGTATAAAATAATATTAATTTTTTTTAAAATAAAAATAAAAATATTATGTATTAAGGTAAATTAAAAAATTAAAAATACAATAAAAATTTATTTATTTAATATTAATAAGTTGATGAATATTGTTTAATGGAAGGATAATATATAATTTTAAAAGTAGCTATTATTATGTGTATGGTTAATAAAATATTGTTTTTATGTTTTAAGCTGAGAATGTGTTATCCTTGGTTAATGACAATAAATTGATTTTTTCTTAATTTATATATTTTTTTTTTTAAAATTTGTATATGTGAGGTACAAAATAATTTTTGAATTTGTTATATTTTAATTTTGATTGGTAGTTATTATTTCTTTTTGACATTAAATTTTTTGTTCAAAAATTATTCTATCTTTTAATTTTCCATGGTATCAGCCATAAACTCATCCTCCTCTGTGACAGATCTTTTTCCAAATCTTACTAAAGGTCCTGCTGATGCACGTCCAAATCTTATCAATGGTGACATTCCTGAACGTTTATCATATTGTGAATCCAAATTTTCAAAATTTCTTTTACCAAATCTTACTAATGGTCCTGATAAAGAACGTCCAAATCTTACTAATGGTACAGCAGGTGATCTACCAAATCGTACTAATGGTCCTGATGGGGAACGTTTTCCAAATCTTACAAGTGGAGAATCAATCATACTTGCTCTTAATTCTCTAGTAATTAAAGATCCATCTTTTAAATCAGAAGATCTTTTTCCAAATCTAACTAATGGACTTGATGATCTTTTATCATATGATAAAACAGGTTCATAAACTAAAAATAAATATATATTTTAATTAGTCTTTTTTAATAATTAATATTTACAAATTTCATATGGAAAAACAGCAATACTTTCATCATCTAATATATTTCTTTTTCCATGAACATTTGCGTTATCAAGAGATCTTATTTCAGCTGGTTCAATACCAAAAGATGTTGCAATTAAAGGCAACAATAAAAATAAGCTAATAGTTTGTTTGATCATATTGCTAAAAATTATAATATTGTAAATAATATTTTAAAATATATATTTTATAAAATAAGTTTTTAACAAATATCTTTTAAAAATACTAATTATTAAATAATATATTAAAAATATTTTAATAGTATTTTTAACAATCTCTAAAATAGATGTAAAAATAAAATAAAAATTTTTCTATTGTTAAAGGATAAATGTGCGTGGCATAAACTAAATAATAAATGAAGAAACAAATTAATTTTAAGTTGAAAAATTAATTTTGTAAGTATCATAAGTCATTTATGAATAGTAAAAATAAATTAAATATACAATTAATTAAATTTATAAAATATTTTATTGAAAATTTGCTCAATATTTTATGTATAAAAAGATAAAAATAATAAAAAATGTAATGTTTCAGATTGAAATATATGATCCTTAAATATAATCGTAGAAAGGCGGTATCATCATGCGTATATATTATTTACATTAGCCCACGCCATCTTGTAAATCTTTTTTGGAAGAATTACATTATAATATATTGTCTTAAAAATTAAAAAATAATAATACGTAATCTGAAAATAATACTATTTATAATATGTCTTTAAATTCGATTCCGGTTTAAAATATTACTAATCCAATCATTTTTGTCTAGAAAAATAGGAATACAGGAAAAGATATAATGTCATAACTCAGAATGATTAAACAATATCAGTTACATTTGAAAATATAATATTCTAAGTTAACACTGTTGGTTATAATAAAATATAATATAATAAAATAATATGTTAAGCAATTTCTTCTATTTACGTAAGTTGATTCTTCAATATTTTATACTTTTTTATATATAAATTTGTAGGCGGGAATAAGGATAATTTTTTAATTAAAATATAAATAAAATAATTAAAAAACAATATGTTTTATAGATTAAATTAATTGTAAATATCAAAAGTATAATAATATAAATAAAAAAAAAGATACTGTATTTAATTTATAATAATATATGACTTTTTTAACTGAAAAGTTTATCTTTCATTTAAGTTAAAATCATTAATTTTTTTTTCTTTTACTTCATTTTTCCTAATTAATACAAAATTATTCATATTATTTAAAATTAAAAAAAAAAGATATTTAAAAAAATTGTTTACACATAAAAATATGTAAATTTTTTCGTTTTAAAAATTGTACTTTATGATAGAGATATATTTTGGCAATAAAAAAATCAAAACAATATTTAGTACCCAAGGCACACAATTTCAGATAACATTAATTATTGTTAAATGTACTTATTTGATTTAAATCTTATTTTTTTAAACTAAAATTTATTGTTAAAAATAAAATTTTGTAGTACAAAAAAAAGTTAACTTTTTTTTTTTTAAATACTACATTTGTTAGATTTTTATGATTTGAAATAAAATTGAGTAATAAAACTCAATATAAATGTCAAGTTTTTATTTTACAAAAAGTTAATACTTTGAAAAAAAATTTGTATACTTTAATAAATTTTATTTTATGTTCAAACTTTTAACAAAAAAAAATAAGATAAAATTATACTTCAATTTTATCTATCAAATAGATAAACGTTTAAAAGTCTATAAATTTAGTTTAAAAAAAAAGTAGAAGAAAAAGGATGTTTAAAAACATACGTCATATCAAAATGAATGTTTTTATAAAAAGTGTTAATTAAAAAAATCAATTGAACATTTAAATATTAATTATATTATAATTAACAAAAACCTTATTTTATGATCATTTTAATTATTTTATACTTGATATCAATAAGTTTTTAAGTGAAAAATAAAAAGTATAATAAAGTTATATTATACTTATTTTTGTTTGAAACCACATTTAAAAAAAAAAAGAATTAGTTCTTTTTTTATAGGCAAAAAGTAAAATAAAATAATACATATGATTAAAAAATTGTTACCAAAATATTGGAAAAAATTTTTATTCCTAAATTTTATATTTCAGTTATTCTTTTATAATATAAAAATATTAATGAATTTGAAAAAAATAAAAAATTTTTTTACAAAAACATGCATAAATGATATTTTGCTGAAAGAGTATTAATAATTTCATCACTTCTTCAAATATGATGATAAAAATTTCTAACTTACTTTTTAATAAGTTTTATATCTTACATAATTTTTGAAAAAAAAAAATTAAAGTGTCGATTTAAGAAATAATACTTGAATTAAACATAAATATAATAAAATTAAAAAAATATGTATATAACATTAAGCAAAAAACTTAAGTATTATCAAAAAAAAATTAGAAGATTTGTGATTGACTAAAAAAATATCTTTAAAAAATTACGATAGCAGCATTTAAATATATTTTTTATAGTGTAAAAGTTTTTTTACACTATTATTTTCATTCTAAAAGGAAATCAAAGTGATTTAAAATAAAAACCATTTTATCTTAATGGATTTTTTTTAAATTATCATTTTTGCAAAATGTAATATAATTTTTGTTGTTTTAAAATTTCGTTATTTTTTTTAATCAAAACATGAGACATATTTAAATGCTCTGATAAGAGATAGGATATGAATCTTCTATTAAAAATGTTTTTTTTTATTATTTTTTACAAACGTCTTACCTATAAAACATTTAATAAAAAAAAAATATTTCAAAAACTTTAAACATATAAATGAAAACAATTTTTTTTTTATGAATTTTTATTTTAAATAAATATAAAAAAATTATTATTTCTAAAAAAAAGCTTTTGGCTTCCTTATATCATAACTTTTTTAACAATACTTTTTTAATTGTAAATAACTGTATAAACGAAAAATGGTTAAAAAAAGAATTAGAATAAAAAGATTTAGTATCAAATTCCTTAGAGAATAATGGATTTTTATGCTTTAATTTTTATAATGATCTAAAATTGAATTCAATTAATAAGAACAAATCAAATTTTTATATATTTAAATATATATTTTTCAGTTATATATAATATTTTTCTTTATAAAACTTTTTTTTAAAGATTGTTTTTCAAAAATAAATCTTAATTTTTACATTATACTGTATCCTACTAGATGTTAAAGAAATAAAAAATTTTTTAAAACAAATTTATTTGAAGAAAAAAAAATAATATTTAAAATTATTACTTTCAATTACCTTAAAAATAGATATATTAATGAATAAAATATTTTTTAAGGAAATGCGGCTTAAAAATTTTATTATACTAGTCATATAAAAAAAATTTATCATGTAAATACAAGTACCATTTATAAATACTTAATTAACACTTAGAAAAAAATTGTATTTTCAAAATATTTTCTTTTGTTTTTAGTAATTTTTAATCTTTTATTAAAAATAATGAATAATATTTTTTAATCTAAAAAAAATTATATAAATACACATAAATCATATTTATCGTGACTATAATATAATTGTTTTTAAACAATTCTTATTATTTAAGTTCTTCAATTAATTTTTTTTAATATAATAACTTTCATTTAAGTATATGGCTTTTATGATTAAAAATAATTAAATTATTGCAAATGATTATCACAATTTACTATTTCATTATGTACTTTTGAGGATCAAGACAATAAAACAAAAAAAAGGAAACATGAAATAATAAAATTTGGTAAATTTTTTAATTTGTCATATTACAATAAAATTATGTTAACTTTACTAATATTCTATTTTTATGACAAAAATTCTTTTTGTTGTTTTAGATAAAAACAACAATAAAAAATAAGAAAATTTTGCTTTTGGGATGAATTAAAAAAAAATAAATTAAAAAATTAGGATTTTATTAAAAAAAAACTATTAAAAATAAATTTGTTTTTTCATTGAAAGATCAAAATAATATATTTACGATAATTTTTTAAAAAATATAACATAAGCTTTTTTATTTGTTTCATTTTTTTGAAGAGCATTTTTATCAGGGATAAATTTTATGGAAATATTTGAATTGAATAATATGGTACTTTCATGTAACAAATCAGCTTCCTCACTTGTTATTTTTTCATTTTCAAGAAGTGTAAAAATTCCATTGACACCATTTGAAAAGTTAACTTCTATTGATGATGAAAAAAATGTTATATTCTTTATTTGATCTTGTTCTAAAATTATTCCATCATTTGATACACGATAAGTTTCATGTTTAAATGCAACATTATTATTTAACATATTAGTTTCATCTTCATAACCTAAGTATGTTATTTTATGAACAATTGATATTTTTGGATAAAGACTAACAGAAAAACATATAGGTTTATTTAAATAAGGTTGAATTATTGCATTATATTCCAAAACAAAATTATCTTTATATTCTATAAAATATGTTTTTTTACTTATAAAAAAAAAGTAATATATATAATTTTACCTTTGTTTACTTTTGATTTTAAATTGATTGGCATATAACAAGGTTTAACAGCATTTCTAATTTCATTTATAAACTCTTCTTTACCTGTTCCTGTTATCCAATGACGACGTTTAAAAACCTTCTTTTTTGATTCAAGATTTTTATTACATTTAGTCGTAGTAATCATTAAAATAGTAACAAATAAAAAGAAACCAAATTGTAATATTTTCATGATAATATTCTGAAATATAAATTTATATAAAAAATCTTAACAATAAATATTCTTTATATAATAGAAAGTAAAATAATTGATACATTTTGCGCTTTATAATTACCATACACCCAATTTTTTTTTTCAAATATCTAATAGATTATATATAAGTAATTAGTCTAAAAAGCAGTTGTTTATTAAAGTTATCTAAAAAAAATCTTTTTTTTTCTTTTTTTTTAAATACATCAATCATAGAAGTTGAATCTTACGAATGTCTTTAATTTATTAAAAACGAACATCTTAAAATAATATATTTTAACTTATTTTTATACATAATATTCGCATACTAATATTTTAAGATTTGATTTTTCTTCCACACAAACTGATTGGGCCTGTTAATAGTTTAATCAAACAATAAAATATTATACCGAACAAAATTATTTTACCAATTGAACCTTAACATATACTATTTATTTTATAATTTTTTTTTTGTTAATCTTATTAACATTCTTTAATAAATAAAAAAATTTATTTAGAAAAAACTACTAAAATACATTATCTGCATATTTTTTTTTAATTATTAAATAATATAAATAATATTTTACAAAAACATGCTAAAAATTGAACAATAATTATATATTTAAAAACTCATTAAAATTTCCTTCATTTTTTAAATAATCTATTATTTAAATAATTTTTCTAGTATTGTTCTATAAATCTATGAAAATAATAAGGTTGAACTTAAATAAATTTTATTATAAAAGTAAAAAGTAATGAAGAAATAAATAAAATTTTAAAAGTAAAAAAAAAAACAATTTAACATATAATAACTGAGTATTATTAGATAAATTTATTATAATAGGAACATGAATGCTTAATTTGAGATTCCAAAATTGAACTGGGCTTTTTTTTTATCAATACAAAGATAAGAGTCTTTGAAAAAAAATTACTAAGAAAAAAAAATGCATTTTACGACAAAAATATTTTCTAATAAATATTTTTTAAAACGTTGATTATAAATACCAAAGATATTGTACGTCAAGAAAAAAAAAACCAAACATTAATTTTATTCATTTCCTTCCTTCGTTTCCAAATTTCCACTTTCTAATGTTTGTCCTTCAGGAAAACAATCATTGAAATGAATGTTATATTTATGGGCTTGTGTAGTAATAAACCATCTTATATGACTTTGTGAATAACCACCAACACCATGATTTTCTCTCAATCCTTTTAATGTTCCTCTAATGTCAAGTGAATGAGCCTCCAATTCATGTAAAATTAAAGGTACATGACTTTCCGGTATATTAATTTGTTCAATCTTTCCACGAATTTGTTGTATTTTTTCATCATCATTAGTTTTTGATGGATCAAATTCAACAGTTGGGGTTCTCATTTTATTTGTGTAATTAAAATGAAATTGGCAAAGTGAACATAACAATAAATTATTATCATCACTAAAAATTTCTATATTAACATCATCTTTCAGGTATAAACGATCTCTACAATTTTTGCAATCCTTCCTTTCAATAGTGTTTCTTATTGGTTTAATGAAAAATTTTTCTTTGCACCAACATTTTTTGCGACGTGTTTCGCAAGTATGCTTTTTAGTTTTACGATAATGTTCAACAATCTCTTTGTGAGTTCTTTTTGATTCATGAACCATTTGTTGAAAAACTTGTTGTTTTTTTTGAGGTTTATTAGCTTTCATTTTACAGTCATCTAGTAATGATTCTTCCTCCATTGAAAATCTTTTAAAAGAATGATGTGGAATGTGAGATTCAACATGACGACTGCTTTCAATTGGATCACAATTATATTGACGAAGAATGTTTAGTGCTTCTAAATAATCATAACCATAATCTTCAACAGCATCAGCAAATTCATGAACCATTGCTTGTTTCTCCAAAGACCATTCATCAGCATTATCCTGTTTGTAATCCCAAATTAATATTTCAGTTGTTTTCTGAACTTTTTCTTTTGGTTTTTTTTCTGGTATAAATGCCTGATAATCTGGTCCAATATTAAGTCTTTGAATACCATTATTATTATTTATTGAGACATTTCTTTTCGGTGAAAGCCATGAAAACTCATTTTCTTCAGGAATACGTTGAATTCTTGTAGATCTTCTAATATAAAATTCTTCCCTAAAAATATGAATATATACATATATATATATATATATTTATTTTTTTAATTTACCTAAAAGATCTTTCACAAGTTTTTTTCTTTTTAGATGGTGGTGTACCATAATGTTCTTTTTCATTACCCATGATTTTAAAGAAAAAGTAAGTAAATTCAATTTTATTATTTAAATTTTTTTTTATAATATAGGTCCTAAAATAAATATACATTTATATTTGTATGATAAAAAGAGTAAATAATGGCAGTATAAAAATAAAAAAAAATTTTTTTTTTATTTTATATTATAATAAAATTAGAAAAATATGTATTTAATTTTGTTTAAAGTTAAAAGATGATAGAAAATTTTAACGTATAAAATAGTATAAAAATTAAAGAATAAAAAAAAATTACAATATAATAATAGTGAATATTATGTTATATAACTCTAAATATACATGAGGAAAAGTAAAAGTATGATTGTAAAATAAGGCTGCTCATGTATGTGTACATATATTCACATGATATAGCAATTATTTTTAAAGTGATGATAATAATAAAAGTTCATCATTTGTAATAAACTATATATTTTTATATAATTATAGTAACTCCATGGTAACACTTTCAATTAATGAGAATAATGATAATATACTATACAATAATAATAATACCTCATCTAAAATGTTCTTTTAACTTCAAAATATATAACATATGTTAAAATATATCATATTATATAACCATGTGACATAACTAAAAATTCTTTACTTATATTATATACAAAGCTTTGTACTTACAACATAGAATAAGCAAAATATCCCTCACAGGGTGGGAAAAGTTTAGAGAGACATAAAGAAATTTTAATGAATTTTCAATATTATATAAAAGTTAAAAGCATAAAAGAAAAAGAAAAAATATTACAAAGTCTTTTTTTTTTTAAAATATGTTAAGATACCATGTTTTAGATATAAATAAATAAAGAGTATTTTGAATACTCTAGATTGTAGGATGTCTTATCTCCAAAAGTTATTAACACGAAACTTTGTTGGTAAGAAGTTAATGTTTTTTTAATAATAAAAGTTTAAATAATTTTATCAAAATTTATTTAAATTTTTATCTAATTATTATAAATAAAATAAATAAAAGATTTTGTTCATTTTCTTTTTAAATATATATAAATTTAATAATAAATAAACATTTTTCTATATAATAAAATATTTCATAGTTTGTTTTATACGAATGTTTAATATATTAATACATTTGATGAATATATTAAAATTTTAGTCTGTTTCATAACAAAAGAAAGATAATATACATAGTTTAATATTAATTATAATATTACATATCTATCTTTTAAAAATTATTTTAGATTAAACTATGAATAGTTATTTTAAGATATAATAATTTATCAAAACATATAAAGCATTAAAATAGTAACTTATAAAAAAAATATATATCTATATTATTTAACTATTAGTTAGTAGTAAAATTAAACCATCAAAATTTTCTTTTATTATTTCTTTTTTTTTTAAAAAGTATGTTATTAATTACTCACTAATGTTTATTTTATTATTAAGAATAACCAAAAAAAAAATGAAATACTTATAAACTTTTTATTGTTTTATACAACTATACATATTGTAACAAATTTTAAACTATAATTTACTATAAATATTGTTTATTTTTTTTTATTCCATTTTCTATTACTATAAAATGTGATTTTTTTTTATTAATATATTATTATAAATAATATAAACTAACTACATAAATATTAAATACTTTATTAAAAATTTATCTTTTGTTAGAATTTTATTGTATTCATCTATCTATTATAATTTATAATTAAAGTTTTTTATTTTTAATTTAAAGATTTATTTATAGAAAAAACAACTTTTGTTTATCAAAAAAAAAAACTAAACGAATTTTTAATAACATCTTATATATTTTGCACTTTTATTATGTGAAAACAAAATTTATATATTTTTAAAACTTTCTATTTTTTTTTTCTATTTAACCTAATTTTCTAGTTTTTTTTTTCTACTTTATAATAAATTATTTATTCATCTTTTATGAATTTTTTTATATATTTATAATCAGGTGACTAAAGTGTTTTATTTTTTAAAATAATTTACCAAAAAAAAAAAAATTCTTTTTTCATTATAATTTTTATATAAAAATACTAGAAACAGAAATTAATCTAACTAAATATAGTACTACAATTTTTGAGGTTAAAAATTATAAACAAGTTAAAGTATAATAATTTTAAAGTCAAATACTAAGTCTGTCATCTAACAAATAAAGGCAATTTTTCTTTATTATAACATTGGTTAAAATTAATTTATACAAAATTGCAAGCATAATTAATATATAAAAATTTTTCCATTATACATATCTTAATTTATTATTAAAATGTGAAACTTTTAAATAACTTTCAAAATTTTTATAAAATAATTTTGTTAATGAATTATTTAACCTTAATTATATAAAATTTTAAAATATGTCATATAAATAATGTAGAAATATTACATGTTTTGTGTTAGAAGAATTAATAACTATGAATTTTTAATATTTTCTTGTGGAAAGAAGAAATATTATATTTTAGGGGAAAAAAAATATATTTTTAATATTTTGAAATTTAAAAATTTAAACAAAAATGCTATAAAATTATAATAATATATTTAACGAGTATATTTCAGAATGGTTACAATTACACTTGATGAATATTCTTGTCAACTAGAAGAATTAGTTGAGGTTTTAAATGGATACACTAATCAACATTGGACATTAATTAATAATAATCACTATCCAATAGGGAAATTTGAAGATGTAGTCATTGGAAAAACTAATAACATGAAAATGAAACGTATAGTTGAGATACACTATGATATTATTTATTCATTACCAAAAATTTGGTTTAATTTTTATACATTAGGTAATTTTAAACTTATAAGAAAAATAAATAATTTATTTCTTTTATTTAAAGATTGGAGACGTCTAACAACAGATGAAATTTTTAACAGTGGTTTTATTAATGAAGCAATTTCAATTCAACTTAAATCAATTCCAACATTTATAATAACATCTGCTGAAAATCCAATAACAAATGAACCATTTTATCATTTTCATGCATGTAAAACAGAAAAAATAATGAAAAATAAAGAAACATTCCTCCTACGTTGGTTATCATTTTTTGGTATGTATATTGGTTTGAATTATGACATACTTTTTTTAACAGAATTAATAAATTCATATGCAAAAAATATAATTTAATTGAAAAGAAAAAAAAATTTTTTTAATAATAAAATATACATAAAATGAGAACAATTTTAAAAAACTTTATATAAAAAAAATTTATGCAAATTAAAATAAAAAAATATAAATTGTTAATAAAAATAAATAATACAGTTATAAAAAAAAATTATATGGGACAAAAAAATTTTTTTGTTTGATGATCATTATTGAATTAATTTGAAACAGTTTTTTTTTTTTTAAACATAATGTAAAAGATAATGATTAAATTATCAAAGATTAATAAATGTTAAAAAAATTAGAAAAGTATTAATTATAATATTTTTGTTAATCTATTAAGAAAAAAATTTTTTTTTTTTTGTATTCAAAATAAGGTTACGATTAAAAGAGATTATTTTTTGGGAATACTTATCCATTATTAGCTCATTGTGAAAAAGATTCACAGCATGATGATAAATACCATGAAGAAGATGAAGAGTTAAGATTTATTTTATTAATATCAGTTGATTTATCTTGTGATAAATCTCTTATGAGCAATTTTTTTGTAATATCATGAAATGTTTCAGTGACACGTAAGCCTGTTTTTGCACTTGTCTCAATATAATTAATATTATAAGCCTAAAAATATTATTATTTATTTTAATATTAAAAATAAAATAATTATACCTTTGCCAATTCTTTTCCTTCACTTGAAGAAACATTTCTTTGCCCAGATAAATCAGCTTTATTTCCAACTAATGTAACAACACAACCATCTTTAGCAAATTCTTCAATTTGAGATAACCAATTACGAATATTTTCAAAGGTTGATCTAACAGTTATATCATAAACAAGAAGAAGTGCATCAGCATCTCTATAATATTGGTTTGTTATAGATCTAAATCGTTCCTGACCAGCAGTATCCCAAATTTGTAATTTAATTTTATATTTATTTAACTCAACATATTTAGTTCTATAGTCAATCCCAACAGTTGAAATAAAATTACTATTCATAAAAGTATCATCTTTATAACGGATAAGTAAGCATGTTTTACCAGTGCATGAATCTCCAAGTAACATTATCTAAAAATTAGGGAAAAAAAGTTTTTGGTGGTTCTTATTTATTGTTAAAGACATTTTTAATATGATGGTAAAAATATATAAAATTTTTTTATAAATAAATTACTTTGTTAAAAAAATATATATTCAGACATATTATGATAAATATTTTATTATAATATTGTCAAAATAAAATAACATTTTTAAAATGATTTATTTTTTTTTTTTTGGAAATAAAATTTTATTAGGTTTGTTATTATAAATATTCTTTTTTCAAGTTAAAAATTATATTATATATCTAAAATAAATCTTTTTTTCTTTAATCTCTATAACTAAATCTTTTTTTTATTTATAATTTAAAATAAAATTTATATAAATATTTGGTAATAAACATTCTAAGATAAACGTAATAGATTACACTAATAATCTTTAATAGTCTTTGAAATTACAATTTTTTATTTGGAAGAATTATAATATTGTTTACAATTATATTAATCTTACTAATCATTGGTATAAATATTATCTTATAATTCATCTTTTGTCATTTTAATGTTAACAAAAAAACTATTTCAAAAATATATATCTTTTGCCATTTAACTATAAATATAAAAATGATTGTTTTTTAAAAGATTATATAAATGGTAATTAAGAATAATTTTAAAATATTTATATTATCACAATTATTAAAGTATAATTTTAAAAAGTATAATAAAAAAAAAGGAAAATTATATTTATTTTTATTTGACAAAAGAGAATGATAATTAAAATTCTATCTATAAAAAAATAATAATAAAAAAGATAATTAGAATTAAATTATTGAAAAATATTAAATAAATATCCTATTAAATTGTTTTAAAAAAATATAATAAAAGTCTTTCAAACTATTTAAATATTTTCAAATATCATAGTTTATAACTATTAAAAATTTCAAACAATTGTAAAAAAAAAGAAATATTTGATAAAGGAAATATAAGTAATTTCAGAGTAATTATTTATGTATATTAGTTTTTCTACAATTTTCCTCTATTCTATTTATATTTGTAAAAGAAATTTATAAATCGTACAAAGATACGTCATTTTAAGATGTTATTTAAATATATTTTTTTATTTAAATTATTGAATTTTTTAGAAAAAAAAAAGTAACAAATGTATATGATTTAACCTACCGAAAATTGATAGTCAACATCCTGCATAACAGAATTTTTTTTTGTTATTTGATTATTCATGTTTAAAAATAAATTTTTTTACTTATTTTAATTAATAATATAAAATAAAATCTAAAAATACAAAGATTTAAAAAAAAAAACCATTAAAATAAAGATGATATTATTTAAAATTCATGAATCAACTTTTGAAAAATGATAAAATATTCACAGAAAATGTTATTTAGGAATAAAAATAAATAAAATTACATAAGTATTATCTCTTTATATATTCTTATTTATTTAAAGAAACAATTTAAGTTAAATAAAATATATCCAAAATTGAAATTCCCGTAAAGTATAGAACAACTGGAAACAAAATCGTAGAGTTAATTTTATATATATATAAATAAATAAATGTCATTAAAATATTGGAAAGAAAAAATCTTTCTTTTTTTTTATTTTACAACAACTAACAAAAAAAAAATTAAAATATATATCTTATTATTAAATACTTTTTGATTTTTAATATTTATATACTAATAATTTTTGACATTTATTTGGGAAAATAAATTTTCATATATATAATGTATATGTATATGTATAGAATATTTTAATATTAAAAAAATGAGTTTAAGAACAATAGTATTTATATCTTAAAATATGACAATAAAATAAGAAATGCCAAAAATATATCTTTTATAATAAAATAAAGTCAGTAACATTTTTAGACATATATAATAGCTCTTGTTCAATTTAAGGCATTTGTCAAATAGAACCAACAAAAGACAGATTTCCTGAAGTATAAATGTACTTAAAACATTAGTAAAATTTATTTTTAATAGAAGAGAACTCATTAATGATATATATAAGAATATATAATTAAAACGACATAATTTTTGTATAAATAATTTTTACCTTTATTTATTTTTAATAAACTGATAAAAATAAAAAAAATTTTTTTTATATATTTTATAATATAAAAAAAATGATTAAAGATATAAGATTACTAAATATAATAGATATGCTTTATATTTCTTAATTATATTACTAAAAATAAGATATCCTTTATCAATAATTTGACAAATATTAAATATGATACATGATGTGAGTATTTCTCTCTTTGTAATATATTAATCACGGGTTATTTAGTATCACTTTACATAAAAGCCTCTAGAATGAATACTTCATTATAAAAGTACATTTTTTAGTCATTTTATTTTTACCATTACTGATAAGGAATAGGATCAAATTTTAGATAAATGATGTAGTTAAAAAACGTTTAAAAAATATGGTTAATGTTTAATATAAATGAATATATTTTAAAAGTAATTATTAGTGACAAAAAAATATCTATTTATTTAAATTTAAAATGAATAAATTCCAATTACAAAATATATTTTTACTTTTTTTTTTCTTTAATAATTTAATGATGGATTAGAAAAAAAAAAGTTTTTTACATTATATGGTTTATTATTATAATAGTATAATCAGTAAATTTTTCTAAAATAAAACAAATTTTCAATTTTAAAAATTTTTCTATAACAAATTTTAATACATTAAAAAACAAAAAATATAAAAATTTTAGAATGATTATATATTAAATTGTTGAAACAGTAAAGTTTTAAAATAGTTTTCTAAGGAAAAAAAAGCTTTTTTTTTATTTTATTTATTTATTATTATAAGAAAGTTTTCAAAAATAATTTTAATAAGAGAACTATAATATATCCATCTTTACTTGTACTTAAAACATTGGAAATAAAATTCAAAAGAGTTGTTAATGAGATTGACGAGTACTTTAACGAGTATTTATATAAAATTTCCCTTTTCAAAGTTTTCTCTATCTAAAATATAAAATAACAAAGTTGTTTCATATTTTATTATATATATATACATAGAATTTAATTAATTATTATAAATTATATAAACTTTTTTACTTTTTCTATTAAATATAAACATTATTTTCATTATAAAGGTTATTTTAAAAAATTATAAATCACATTTAAATATACATAGTTAATTATTTTAATTTTAAAAATGGAAAATTAATGAGTCAAAAAATCAAACATGATACAAGGTTGTAATTCTAATATATTAAAAGTTATTTTGACAATACATATTTAGCATGACATAGTATTTTTCTTTTTTAAATACTTTGAAATTTTTATTTAATATAATGATTTATGGTATATACAACAAAATAAAGTAACCTGTTTATAAAAGATTACTTATCATTTTCATCAAAAATTTTATTTTTCTCACTTTTGAGAATGTTATGTATCATTTAAAAGTATTGTTTTAAATTTATATTATATTTAAATATTTATTATATTTTTCTTTATTTAAAAAAAAAATATGTATTTTAAAAAGTTATTTATAAACTTTTTACATGTTTTTTTTTTCTAATTTTAAATATATATACATATATGTGTATAAACTTATGTATATAATAATTATAAAATTTTATTACATACAAAATAATATATTTAAAATAACTATTATTATTATAAATATAAAAATATATGAAAAAAGAAAGTAAATTTAAGTGTTTCGTTAAAAAATGATCTTTAACTTTAAAAATTAATGAAGATCATCAATTTTTGGTTGTAATAAATAAATAAATTTAATAACGGTGGTATTGGAAATAAAAATTTTAAAAATTTAATACTTTACTTATTACAAAAGTTATTTAATTAGATATAATAAATGATTAAAACATATTTATATAGTGATTTTATGTCTTAACAATTATATTTACTACTATATGAAGTAGACAAAGTGAACTTTTAATATGTGCACTTTTTAATTTTATTGTTCATTATAAATTCTTAATAAATAAAATATATATATATATAAATACATATATATATTTATATATATATATATACATCATACAATTTTACAATGTTGTTTTTTTTTAAGCATTAAATTAGTAATTGTTTTTATCATCATAAAAAAAAAGGTTGAAATGTT
Source organism: Strongyloides ratti (assembly GCF_001040885.1). Classification (NCBI taxonomy): domain Eukaryota; kingdom Metazoa; phylum Nematoda; class Chromadorea; order Rhabditida; family Strongyloididae; genus Strongyloides; species Strongyloides ratti. The sequence continues at coordinate 2,222,102 of NC_037309.1, read as the reverse complement.
ACTTTAGTGTTCTCTACATTTTAAAATTATTTAAAAATTTTTCATTTAATTTTAGGATTACAATCTATGTCTGAAAATAGTAAGGATGAAGGAAATTTATTTAAAGTAAGTTTAAAATATATTTTTTTTTAAGTTACTTATTAAATTTTATTTTTAGAAAATATTTAAAGAATATTATTTAACAGAACATACTTTAGACATAAAAGATCTAGCAGATATATATCCTTTATCAAGAATTAATATTGACAATGTCATGTTAAGTCGTGGTTTAACATCTGAAGAAGCTGATTTTAAATTATCATTAGAAGGAAAAAATATTATTTTAGGAAATAATTATAAAGTCAAAAATCCATTTACATGGTTTAAATCATTTATCTTAGAAATTTTACACACATTTCGTTTATTAATGTTATTCTCAGCAATTATTTGTCTTTTAATATTCTTTCTTAACACTCAAAGAAGTATGGAATTAAGTATTAGTATATTTTTAACAACAGTCCTTACTTTTTTATGCATTGCTAGTTTAATACAAAAAAAAAGAATATCTGAACATGTTAAAAGTTTTCAAAAATTGATATATAAAGAATGTGAAGTAATACGTGACAATTGTATTAAAACAATTTCTGCCATTAATGTTGTATGTGGAGATTTATTATATGTTAATGAAGGTGATAGATTAGTAGCTGATGTTAGATTATTACAATCATCAAATTTATTAATAGAATCATCATGGTTAACAGGACAATCACAATCATTTAAATATATTTCAGATGTTGAAGATAAACATACTGAAGTATATGCATCAAGAAATATTATTTATAAAGGTAGTTATTGTATTCAAGGAAGTGGATTAGGTTTAGTTGTTAAAACAGGTAATGATACAATTATTGGAAAACTAATTAAAGAACATACATATAAGTACAAAGAAAAAACAACATTAGAAAAAGAACATAAAGTATTTATTATTACTATTACTATAATATCATTTTTATATGGATTATTAACATTTTTTTTGGGTGTTTGTTTAAATGAAATTAATAATTTTTCTGATATTGTAACACTTTTTATAAATGGTTTTTTGGTAATTGTCCTTTCAAATATTCCACATGGTTTAACTGTTATTTTAACAACACAATTAATAATTGTAGCTCGAAGACTTGGAAAACAACATATGTTTATAAAAAAATTAGAAATGGCTGTTACATTTGGTGAGACAACAGTTTTACTTTGTGATAAAAATACAATTATGGATACTAGTGAACAGAAGATAGGAAATATATGGTATAATAATAAAATAATAAATTCAAATGATTTAATAAAAAAAATAAAAGAAAGTAAAGAAAATAATGATGATGATGATGATGATATTGAAAATGATATAATAAATGAAAGTTTTGAATTAAAAACATTAATTGAAATAATGTGTTTATGTAATAGAGGTGTTATTGAACATCATTCTAATTCACGATCTTCTATTAAAAATTTTTCAAATAATATGTATATTTCAGATAATAATAAAATTAATATGGATACTATTAAAAAAAGTAGTAATAATTTAGATCAAAATTTAGAAAGTAAATATTTTAAAGGAAAACCTACAGATGTTTCTTGTTTAAAATTTATAACAAAATTTATAACAACTAAAGAATTATTATTATTACGTGAGATAAATACAATTGTATATGAAGAACCATTTGAAGTACAATCACGTACACATTTAATTATATTTTTAAATGAAAAAGATAAAAATAATTTATCTTTCATTGATGAAATTCCTTATGTATCATATACACTTATGGTTAAAGGGGCTGCTGAAGAATTATTTTGTCGATGTTCTACAATATATATTAATAATAAAGAAATGAATATTACAAATGAGATAAAAGAAGATTTTGAAAAAGCTTTTTTATCATTAGCTGAGAAGCAACAAAGTTGCTTAGGTTTTGCATATAAAAAATTTTTAGCACCATTAGAATTAAATTTTAATAATACAAAGATGCTTCAAATATATTGTCCATTTATTACTTCAAATGATAAAGAATGGTCATTTATTGGAATGATAGGTATTGAAACTTTAATAAGAAAAAATTTTGAAAAATCAATTAATGAATTATATAGAAGTGGTATATCACTTTTTGTTACTTCAGGTGATCATCCAGAAACATTAAAAGCTGTTGGTAAATATATGATAAAAAAAATTAATGAAAAAAAAATAAAATTATCATCAAAAGAATGTAATGATGATATTGATAAAAGATCAGAAAAAAAAGTAGAAGTTATTCATTGTGGTAGTTTACATCTTTTAAATGATTATCATTGGAAAAAATTATTAAATTATAATGGTATTGTATTTTTTGCTCGAACAAAACCAGAAGATAGATTAGAAATTGTTAAAAAATGTAGATATTATAATGAAAAAGTTACCGTGACTGGTCATGGTATTCTTGATTCACCAGCATTAAAAGAAGCTAATACAGGAATTGTTGTTAATGCTATTGGTAGTATATTAGCACAGGAAGCTGCTGATGTTATAGCAAAAGATACAACACTTCAAGCAATAACAGAAGGTATAAATGAAGGAAAACTTTTACATAAAAATTTTAATAAAAGTATTGCATATACACTTTCACATATGCTACCACAATTACTTCCTACATTAATGATATTTATATTTAAGTTTCCCCTAATTTTAAATTCTATTCAACTTATTTTAATTGATTTAATTACTGAATTACCACCTTCTATATCATTGATATATCAAAAAGAAGATAAACTTGAAAATCCAAAAATTAAAGCAAAAACTAAATCAAATTTAATTCCATGGAAATTATTATCATATTGTTATATTCAAATAGGATCTGTAATGAGCATTGGATGTTTATTATCATATTTTTTAACTTATCTTCATTATGGTATTTATCCATCACAGATCTCATCATTAAATATATCAATAATACCAAATGATAAACAAATTATACAAGAAGCTAGTGGTGCATGGCATGTAACACTTGTAATATCACAAGTTTTTCATATTTTTAGTTGTGCTACATATAGAACTTCTATTTTTAGAAAACCAAAATTTAATAAAGTCCTAATTTTGGCTGTCTTATTTGAAATACTTATTACTACACTCATACTAACAATTCCATTTATTAATAATTGGTTATTTATAAAACCACCACCATACTTTGTTTATATTATTGCAATTGCAACAGGAATAATTATAACATTATACAATGAAGTCAGAAAATTTTTAATACGTCGTAGCAATAAGTATTTATGGGTTAAGGTATTTACTTGGTAAAATTATATTATCAATAAATGATAAAAAAAAAATGTACAAATCAATATGCTTTTTTTTTAACTTTTTAAAATAAATTTGTTTTTTTATTAAACTACTTTTTAAATTTAATTATTTCTTTAACAAATAAGAAAATTGTTTAACTAATAATTAAATAATATAATAAATATTATAAATAGTATATGCTAAAAATATTTTTAATTTTTTACTATAATATTATTTTCTTTAAAAATTTGTATGATTTAAAGAAAATTATATTACTTAAAAATTTCTTTAATTAAATTTAATAGCAAATAAAAAAAAATCAAATATAATATTAAATTATCTTTTATAAAAACATGTTTATAAATACGTAACGATTTCAGCTGGCTTTAATTAAAAATTAGATAAGTTTTAATGAAGTAAAGCATTTTGTTGGATTCCTAAGAATCTCCTCTACAAAATAATTTATAAAAGATACCAGAAAAAAAGTTTATCACTTTTTTTTTAATTTTTATATAGTACTATCTATACGTAATATTTGTATATTTTTCCTTTTTAAGTAAAAAGAGAGACAATCGTTGGAAAAATTAAATAAAATATAAAGAATATTTTTGACAGGAATCTTTTTAATGCTTCGATTGTTAAGAAATGAAGGTCTTGAAAACGAAGACAGTAAGTGACTAAGTTTGATCGTTAATAGAAAAGAATTAAAAAGCGCTTTTGAATTCAATATAAACCAACCTGTTAGAAAACTATCAGAAGTCTTTTAATTTTTTTACAAACTAGCGTTTTTGATCAAATTTAGCTAATCATAAAGACAAAAATGCTATATAAATGTTAACTATTAAATTGACCAAAATCAAAAAAATTGATTCAAAAAAACTTATTTTTAGTCTATTAAAAAGGAACAAATATTTCATGAAAATAAGAACTTTCATGTTTAAAGAAAGAAGTTTCAAAAAATTTAACAAACTAAATTATGAAACTATTTATTATCCACCATATTTTCAAAAATTCGTGCTCACGTGTTACACTTTTTTACAAGCATTTGAATTAGTTTATAAATAACAAAATCTTTAAAAACGAAGCAGCGTTTAAATTTATCTTTAAAAATTACATCATTTCCAGAAGCGCGAGTTTTTATGCAACATAAAAATAAAAGCTCATTTCCGATAAGAAACAATATGCAGTTTCTAATTATTATTTTTTTTTTTATTAAAAATTTTAATTTTTCGTTAAGTATTTAAAAATTAAATAAAAAATTATACATTTATATTTTAACAAACTACTATAAATATTTATATTAAATAATATATTAATATTTTTTATTGAATTAATAAAAAAATAAACTTTTTAAAAATTATTATTAATCATTTTTATGTTTATTTAATAGCAACCTATAAATTTTTAAGTGATATAAATAATTTACATTTACTAATAACAATAAAATATATTAATTGGAATTTAACATGTAACATTAAAAGTTTTTCTATTAGTAGGTATGTTAATAATAATTTCTTTTTATATTAACTACATTATTTATATTCTAAAATGATATCAAGTAAAGACACAAAAAAAAATCTCATTCCTAAGTATTTGATCAATTAAGTATAATTTTGTGTTCTTGAATAATAAATAACGATAAATATTTAATTATGATATATTAATATTTATTATTTTTTTTATTATATATTGCGGTCAAATATGATTGATAGAAATGTCAAAGAAATCTCTATTTATAATTAATCATACTCTATCAAATTATATCATCAAGAAATGAATAATTTTCAAATAATTACACATCACAAAGTAATAATTTAATAATTTAATCAAAAAATATTAATTATAAGACAAAAAATTATAATTGCATAAATTTTCTTTTCTATTTAATAAGTTGAAAATTACTATAAATAAATATATTTAATTAATGGTGTTTTATATTTAATAATTTATCAAACATTTTAAAATAATTATAAGAAAAAAAATAATGATTATTATTGGTAACAGTGATTATATTATTTGTAAATTAATTAGATAGAATAAATAATAATTTAATATTATAGAGGAATTGATAATTTTTGCCATTATTTTATTTTTTTAAATACTATAAATACTATGTCTTAAAGTATAAAAAAAAAGTATCACATTTAAAAATGAGGATAAAGTAAATTTAAAAGATATATATATATAAATTAGATGTTACTATTTTTAAATGTCAAACTAAACAAAAGTGTAAAATTTTTGTATTAGTAATTTAATTTATACATTCACATGTATTTTTAAAGTTTCCAAAAAAAAACAACAAAATTTATTTAATTTAAAAAAGTAAATTTATTTTAAATGATCAATGTATATAAAATGTTATTTATAAAAATCAAATATTAAAGTTAATTTAAAATTAGATACAAAACTTTATATATTGTATTAAATATTAAAATTTTTACTAAAACATAAATATATTTACAAGTTAAAAATATACATAGAAAGTTTTAATTTTTTATTAATAAATTTTATTTTTCATGCGATTAATAAAATTTTTTATTATACTTAATCGAAATAGTTTGATTTTTATAAGTTATGATAACTTAAATAACATATTTTTTATATTGTCTTTTAAAGAAAAATTAAATAAAGTACAACTATTAAAGAGAGTTTTCTGAATAAATATATAAAAATGTGTTTTGACTTTATAAAATTAAATGGATATGTGAGTGATATTTTAGTAGTCCTTCTGTCAGTAAAAGAAATTATCCATCAACTAAAAATTTAGAAATATTTAAAAGTTCTATAATGAAAAGAAAATTTTATGAATAAATTAAAGTACCGTGTTTCTGATAAGATTTACTATTCTATAAAAAATTTCTTATTATGTTTAACTTAAATTTTACAAATAAAATTAATAATAAAAATGTTAATATTTTGGAAATAATAAAGAAAAATTTTTTTATAATATACAAATAAAGTTATAATTTTTTTATCATTTTAAATGACAAATTAGATAGTATAAGATTTACCAGTAATACTATATTTCTAATTTGTAAGAAAAGAACAATAATTAACTTTAAGTTATTAACCCTATGTATAACTTTTTTTGGGTTAAATTTAAACAAAAAAATGTATTTGTATAAAAAAAATATAAAGAAAAATGAATATTATTTCTATAATTTATAAAAAAAATAAAAGAAGAAATTATTATGTAACCATTTTGTCACTTTAATAATTGTATAAAAATTTTTTTTTTATGTTGTTATAATTTATTTGATAAATTTTATAATATAAAAGTAGTCAAGAAACTTTTAAAAATAAGAAAATATATTTATAAAATAAACATTAATTACTTTTACTTTAAATAAATTTTTGTTATATTGATTGATACTTTAAACCTAATACTTTTTTTTATCATAATAATATGAATATATCATTATTATTTATTAAGACTTTAGGTAAACAATATAAACAAAAGAATTTTTTTTTAAATATAAATGAAGTATTTATATAAATAAAAAAGAAGCTTATACATATATTCACCTGTAAAAATATTTATGAGTAAAAAAAAAACAAGCATCATCTCAACATATAATCAAATTTTTTTTTAAATGAATTTAACTATATATTTAAAGTTTTATCAATATATAAAGATTTTAATAAGTATTATTTAATAATGAAAAATTTTTTATTGGATTCGATGGCATAAATTTTTGTCATAAAAAGTATAAAATTATATTTTAAATTAAATTAATTTATTAAAAAATACTTCAAAAAATTTTGTAATAACACAAAAAATAATTTTTAAATAATCCCATTAGTTTATTAAATTGTATAAATCTTCTAACATGATAATATAATAGTTTTTATTTATATAACTATCTTATATCTAATATATAATAAGTAAATTAATTTTTAGGAGTATAAATTAACAAAAATTATAAAAAAAAAATATAAATTATATTATAAATATTATGTTTTTTTTATTATTTGCAAAGTATTTACAAAAAAATTGTAATTATCTAAATATAAATAATGTTTTTTTTTCCTTCTAAAGAAACAACTTTTTATGGTAAATCTTCTTAAAAATAAATATTTTTTCATTTTATTCTATAATTTTAAAAAATAATAAAAAGAAATGAATTTAATAAAATGATGAAGAAAGTTAATGAGATGTTTTAAAAAATAGATTGTTTAATAATTTATTATTTTGATTATCATGCTTTGTAAAGTACCATATATGTTTTTATAATAACATAAAATTATTATTTTTTAATGTTTAATCTATATCAAAAAAAAAATATATAAAAAAAATGTAATTATTTTTAAAGAATGTTTTACAAGGAAAAACTAGATATATTAAGCATTGAAAATTACAAATTCTTTAGCATTAATTTTTAATTTTTGAATATACATAATTAATAAAAAAAAATAATCTAATTCGAATTCGTACTATTTAAAATTGAACAAAAAAAAATTGGTTAAGAAATATTAATTTATTATTATTTATGAAGTTATACATAATTAAAAATATGAATGATAAGTTTTCAATATTCTTACTAATAATTTATACTTTACACATTTTTTTTTATATAGAAAAAATCACTTGTCTTTTATAAATGAAAGTACATTTATGTTTTCATCATATATAATGAATGAAACAATTCTATATTAAAAACGATTCTGAAACGTTGTATTTATAATTAAAAATATTTTTTATAAATCGAATAGAAAAAATGTTCTTTAACTACAATTAAATTGAAATCTATGTATGTATATAAGATATATTAAATAAAAATACATTAAATTGATAATATTAAAAAACCTTTATGTAATTTATACATTGATAACAATTTCATAATATATTTTTTGAAGATTTATTTATCATTAAAAAACCAATTGAAAAAGATTCACAATTGCTATAAATTATAAATACTTTATTTATGTAAAACTAAAATTATCTATAATAAAATACTGATATATCACAACCTTCCATTTCATTATTATTGATAATTTAACCAAAAACAAAAGTATATTATTATTATCCAAAAGATATATTTCTTCTTTTATTTTAATAAAATTAAATTTAATTTATCTATTAAAAATAAATTGAGATATAAGTTTAAGTTTCTTGATAAAATATTAAGTTTTTTTTTTCCAATTACAACATAAATATAAATATTATTTTATAATGATATATTAAAAAATAAAAACTATAAAATAAAAATAATAATTTATTTATTTTTAAAATGTAAATAATAATATTTAAAATAATATTATAATTTTACACATTATAATTTTTTAAATTTTAAAATTAAAAAAAAATTAATAATGCTATAATCAAACTGATGTTGTTCATTTAAATCTAGAAGCAGATTTTTTTTAAAAAAACACTGTTCACAAATTATTTGTTTAAAAAATAATGATTAAATAAAACATGTTTTAATTATAGAAAATTTTTTTAATTTATATACTTTAGCAAATTTAATTTGTCAATGAGATATGCTACTTAACTAATTATAATAACTTTTAATACATTTGACTAAAATATTATATTTTACAATAACAATTATTCAATTAAAAAATTTTTTTTCTTTAAAAATATACCAAATAAAAAAGATTTTTTAACAAATAGCAATAAGTTTTATTAAATTTAATATTCTAATAGTTATTATATTCAATACAAATTTTTAAATATTCTGCTAAATTTTAAGTAACCAAATAATTGTATGAAAAAAAAAATTGTATACATATTCATTCATATTTAAGATGTATGAATCAGTTGTGATTTTTATACCAACTCTTATATAGTTATTTTTAATGATATAAAAAATAAAATATGTAAATCTTTTCAACATACAATAATTTAATTTTATCTAACTAAATAATAATAGTTGAATGTTTCAATAGGTAATATCAAAAAGTAAGTCAAATGTCTTAATAAAAGTAAATTGAAAGAAACAAATTTTTAAATTAACATTACTATATTCATTATATATTTTAAAATGAATAAAATTAACAATAATAATATTATAAAAAAAAACAATTGATATAAATTTTGTAACTTTAATTATTTTAAAAGTATGTTAAGATAAGTATGGTATAACTTATTACTTTTTCTATAACACAATATTAAAAAAAATTGTTAGGAATAAACTAACAAAAAACCAACAATAATGTAACAAATGATAATAATTTTAAAATAATTGATTGATTTCAAAAAATTTACACAGCTTCAAATTGGACTATCAATACAATAAATTATATTTCTGATACACTATTTTTTATATTTTTTTTTCTATGGAAAAAAAAGTATATAAATAATTTTAAATATGGCTTGAAGGTTGAGATACTTAATATCAAAAATGTATGCTTTTATGTAAATATATATATTATATATATATTTTTTTAATTTTTATTGATATTGTATTAAATTTGTTTCTAAAATAAATTTCTGGCTTTCATTTAAATTAATATTAAAATATCTATTAATATAATAAAAAAAAAATCAAATTAATATTTTCATTTGTAAAGTTGAAAAAAGTTTTTATTTGTTTTTTTGTTTCCTAAATATTTGTTTTGACTTTTCATATTATTATTATTTATAAAGCTTTTTAACAATGATTAGAAAATATATTATCAATATTTTATTAAAATTGATCATAATTTAAAATAACATTTATTTTTATTTTAATAAGCCAGATTTTATTTTAAATACTTTTTTTAATATATAAAATTTGACTACAAATGTTATGTAATTTAAGTGATATTATCTTTTTGTCCTTCATTTCTTATTAAAATTACATTGTATATTTATTTAAAAACTTCAAAACTGCCTTTTTATGATTAGATTAATAGTTTTTTCTATATCAAAAAGTAATATAGGATAGATATTGTCATTGTTAAATTAAACCACAACAGGTGCTATGTAGTAAAGATTACAAAATTGGTGTTTCTTTTTTTGAATAAAATTTTTGTCATGTTTAAAACATTTGTATTTTATATATAAAAGTTTATATATTATTTTAAACTTTATTATAAAAAATTATGTTATATAAAGGTTATATATTATATGAAATTTAAATTGTTTCAAAAGTTTCTAGTAAATATTATTAAGAAAAATTTTACATTTTCTTATTTTTTGCTACTTTTCTTGTATCGAAATAAAAAATTTTCCCAAATTATTTTTACAATTATTATTATATATTTACGACATTCAGTTTAACAAAATAAGAAATATATACTTATTTATCAAATGAACATTAAAATGATAATCTACATTTGTAAGACATCCTTTCTAATTATATATTTATTGTTATAAAATTAAAGTATTTTAACATTTTTAATCTCTAAAATAATATGTAAATATAAAAATTATTTTTCAAAAAAAGGACATGTAAATAATACTTGGAATGTTTTATCATTAATTTTTATATGTTTAACAAAAGTTCTCCTACATTTGACATTTCCATACAATAGCTCATTCTTTTTTGATATGTTTATATATATTAAAGAGGACTTTAATATTACATATTTTAAAATTGATAATCCATCAAAATTTATATATAATTATATAAATTTTTAATTAATTATCCTCTTTTTTTTAACAATGTTATAAAATAATTGCATTGATATTTATTTTTAAGTTATTTTATTTGATTAAAACTTTTTTAACCTAATTGTACTCAAATAATTAAAAATTATAAAAAAATGTTTACTTTTAATATGAGAATAATTTTTAGTTGATACTATATAATTGTTAAATATCATTTTTACTGTTGAAAAAAAAAGAACTTTTATTAAAATATAATAGACATTTAAACATTATTTTTCCATAGAAATTTTTATTAACTTACAAAAAAAAAAACAAAATATAAATATCTATAATAAATATTTTAACAGTTGATCATAAAATAATTATAAAAAAAACATTTTTGTATTTTTATTGCATGAATATTATTAAGTATCGTATCATTATAAAAAAAAATAGACTTTTTATAATTAAATATACATTTTTATATGTAAATAGCTCTATTTTTTTATAGGTATAATTATAAAAAAAAAAAAATCTTCTTATATATCAAAATATTTTGAATTATACTTATTTAGACTATTAATCATTCAACATAAGGATAAAAAAAAAAGAGTATTTAAATATTATAATTTATCAAATAAATACTATTCATGAAAATTTTTACATGAATAAGTTATAGAAAAAAAAATGTTATTTAAGTGGTACTTTAAAAGAACCGATAACAAGAAAAGTGACCTCTAAAAAAGGTCCACTTTTCATGTGTACAATTGGTGAGGAGTGTTGTATAGATATTAGGTGACACACCTTTCAATATTTCCTCACATATAATAATGGAATAAAGCTTATTTATTATTGGTAAAAGTTCCATTCATCTATAAATTGTATTGAATGTACACCTATTAATTTCTATATATACATATATATATATATTTTTTTATTATTACTTGTTTTATAAAAATTAATTTAAAAATGTTAATTTAAAATATAATAAAATAACCAGGTAAAAATATAAAAGTTATTATTTTCTTTATTTTTTTTATACATTTGTATAATTATATCAAATGTTTATTTCAATAAATCATTTTTATTTCATTTTAAAAAATTTTTCTTATTATTTTTGTATAATTTTTATTTATAAATTATTTATATTAAAATAGATAAACATTTATAAAAACAAAATAATGTAAACATTAAGTAGTATAATTGTATTCCTCATTTTACTACCTTTTATATTTATCTTTAAATATATGTATTTATTAACTCTTTATAAAGATATATTATCAATAACTATATTATATATTATAATATTTCATGATACTATATCACATGGTTTATAAACGATATGTTATTTTTATTCTTATTAAATTGATATATATTAAAAATTTTTTTTAAAACATTTTGCTAAAAATTAAACTATGATTAAGTAAACTTATTTAGTAATCTAAGTAATAATAGATATCATTAAATTTTATCTAAATTACTTTACCATAAAAATTTCTACTTGAAATCATTTTTATATTGTAGTTATAACCTTTTTAAACTTGTTTATCATTACTTTATCAAACATTTAATTTTAAATTAATCAAACATTGTATAGTGAAAACTAAAATATAATCAAAAAAAAAATTAATCTTCAAATTTTTTTAAATTTTTTTTGTTGTAGAAGTATTTTTTTAAAATACAAATATTAGATTTAAAATTTTTTTATTTAACTTTTTAAAATGATAACAATGTGATAAATTTTGTTATGATACATCGTGACAAAATTGTTATCATAAGATTTTAAAAATAAATAAAATTGTATTTTGTCATATTAATAAAATTCATGCGTTATTTTTTTTGTATTTTTATTATTCATCATAAAAATCTATATGAAGGTCAGGAATGTTGCAAGATAATTAAAAATTACATTTATTCTGATTTATTTAAAATTATAATGGCTAATCTGAGGATCACTACAGCTATCTTTATATAGATAAACTTTTTTTTTTTTATTTGACTAATTATATATATAGTCATTTATGTGTGAATATTCATGTTATCGTCATCATTATAAAGGTTACATTATATATTGTTTTAAGATTATTAATAAAAATACTTTACATATTTTACATCTCCCTCAACTATCTTGATTTTAGAATAAAATGACTTTTATTAAGGTTACTTTATTTATTGTTATATTAAAATTTAGGTTATTATAAAAATTTTTTTTTCTTTTTTTATTATTTAAAATAATTTTTATTATGTTAAAAGTTTAAAAGTGCATAATTTACTTTAATCTTTTCCAATATTTAATGTTTAATCCTTAATACTTGTATGTTTAAATAAAATATATTGTTAATATATATTTAATAAAAACAAATTTTTATTTAAATAATCTTCAACTTTAACTTTCTCTTTTTAGAACTTTTCTTATCACAACAATGAGAATAATTTTTACTATTCTTAAATAACCTTTGTAATAATTTTCATTCTTAACATATTTAGTAAAGATAAATTATTTTTGTCATTTATTTTCTTATCACATTTTAAAGACATTCAATATTATCATTTTAATATTATATATCTTCTCATTAATATATTATAATTAAATTTTTTTATATATATAAATATATGTTAAAAAAAATTTTTAACTATATTAATAGATAATATCGTTTAAAAGCTTTAAAAAAAATATATATATTTTATTTAGTAATGAAGTATGAAAATTGATTTTAAAGCATGGATGAATATTTTTAATACATTATGTTGTCAAGTAATATGTCAAATTATTGTACCATGAAAACGGGATTTAATAGATTTTATCATTTTGGAACAGCCAATGTTTTGTATTAAACTATTACAACTTTTGACATAAATAGTTAATTGTAATATATTAGTGTCCAAATACATTATATCTTATATCAAAAACAATTATAATATAACTTTTATGAGATAAATTCAAACAAATTTATCTTATTAAGATTGTTCTAATGGTTAATTGTTAACTTTTTTTAACTTGTAAAACTAGCTTTCTTATTCCACATTTTTAACTTTCTGGTCCATTTTTTTTTCTTTAACTAGTCTATTTATTTATTATAATATTTTTATATTTAAAATACTTCACACAATATTTTCAATATTATTTTAATCAAATTAAGTACAATTTAAATTTTATTTTAAAAACTATTTATTTTTATTTACTTAACGTTCACCTTGAAAAATTTTAATGTTTTTTTTTTCTAGTAAGCATATATAATAGAAAAAATTTAAAACAATATCTTTTATTATATTATTTATTTTTCACGTTCATACTTTTTATTGTAATTCGTATATTTCTTTCTAAAAATCATTATTTATATTTTTCAATAAATAGTTAATATATCTTTATTTTTAGATTTTTAATCATTTTATATATATAATATACCTTACTAATATTAATTTTAAATAAAAAATATTTTAACTAACTAAGAAAATTTTTTTTTTTTTGTGAAAATATTTTGTGGAAATAATAATGTCAAAATTTTACGAGTCATATGGAGAAATGGTATGTTTATTAAAAAAAAATCTTTTTTTTCCCTTTCTTTTATATTTGATTGATGAATAATATGTTTATTTATTATAAATTTTTGTATTTTTTGGTAAAAGTTTTTAATCAAATAAAGTTATAAGTAAAACTTTTTTTAATGATATAAGTATAATATATATATCTATTTTATATAAAATTTATATAGTGAATAATTAAAAGATCAAGTTATTACCAACTAAAATACATAAACAAAGTTTTATATTAATCGTATACTTATACTATTTTTATAAAATTTTGACTCATTCTTTTGAAAATTATTATTTGAAATCTATAATTTTACTATTTTTCAATTATAATTAATATAATTTAATAATTTTAATTATAGTATTATTATGAGATTTTTTATATTTATATCATTGATATTATTACATGTTTATAATATGTATTTTATAGTAAGCTATGATATTTTAGTTATTAATATTTTGAATAACATTTACTTAGTCTTCATATTAAATAAACCTACTAATCTATAGGATTAAAAAAAAAAGAATCTTTAAGTTTCATTTTCTATTTATTATTATGATTATTTCATAATAAATATTTTTGTTTTAATATTTATGTTAAATTATCATGTTATGAAAATATATATCCGTATTTATATATATTAGTTCATACATCAAAAATGCATGAAATTATTTGATGAACCTGGTCAAATTTCTTTCCACATTTTTTAGTATTTATCTGCCCTTATCATTAGATACATATTTTGATTTCAATTTATTATTTATATATATATATATTAAAAAGTAACAATTTTTCATAACATTAAAATATCTCTTTATTTTGAATACAATTTATCAAGCCCATTAACATTGCCAATAATTTTAATGGGTATCCATAATATAACTAATATTTAACAACTCATTCTTTAAAATATTTATTTTTTTTTTATTCGATTTTAGTACTTACATAAAACTACTATAAGTTCTATTATATTCTTTTTCTTAAAAAAAATCTTTATTTTTTTTATGATAATATAATAAGAGAGGTGTTTATTAAAGAGGACTAGTTTAAAAATTTATAAATTAAAAAAACAATATCATATTTATATAATAAAAAATTCTAGTTTTTGTAAAGGAATTGCTCAATCTTTTTACAATATATAAATACCTAGAGACAAAATTTTTTTTTAACAAATATTTAGTAAAAAAGATATAAACTGTTTGAACATCTTATTTATGTCTTTTTTTTTCTCATTTTTCTCAGAAAATAATAGACATGCAACATTTGAAAAATGATATAAGTGTTAAAGAATAATAACATATTTATGTTTCACTTTTGTAATAACTAAAAATATAGGTAGTTGTAGAGAATGACCAGTTTATTAAAAAAAGAAACTTAATATTATTCTCAATTTATCTAGTTATTTTAAAGTTTACATACAATTTATTTATAAAAGATTGAAAATAAGTTTGTAATATATGTTTTTTTTTTGAAATAAAATAAATATATAAAATAAAAATTTCATACTTTTTATATTTTCAATTACATAGATCAATATAGATAAAAAAATGGAGTTTTGAAATATGTCATTGAGTTTAAACTAGAAACTGTATTAAATTTTATACTAAATTTTATATGATCATTTTTAACATTTATTTTCTTATAATTCTCTTGAGAACCTTATTTATCAAATGGTTATAAAAATTGACAATATATAGTGTTATATATAAAAAAAAAGTGAGTAAAAGTTACCACTGTTATTTATTAATTTTTATATTTTATATTCTATTCAACCTATTATTTAAAAATTTATCTATCACTAATAAATAAATAGTATTAAATAAAATAAATAATCAAAATATTGTGAGATAAAAGATAATTAAACTTATATATATATATCAACTATTATTTTTATTTAATTTATACCAAGAATAACATTCTTTATTATTTTACATTGTATATATTTTAAAAATATTTGAATTATTATATATTTGTTAGCTATTTGTTGCAAAGGAATAAAGTTATATTCAATAGTCTTTTTTATTTTTAATAAAAGAGTTTTCTTTTAACTAATAAATAAAAATTATTATAATAGTATATTTTTATTTTATTCTTATTTTATAGTCTTACAAATTTTAATAATATTTTGATTTTTATAGCATTTGTAAGATATTTTTATTAACAAAAAAGAAAGTGAAAAACATTTAGGGTATATAATTAAAAATTTTAATCTTTTTTTGAGTAGTAAAAAAAAAAGAAATTGTTATCTATCCATCATTTTATAATGATACATAAATTATTCTATTGTCTAAATCTATTATTTTCAAATTAATTTTACGATTCTCAAAGTTTAAAAGTTATCAATTAACAATTAAGTATTCGTTCTTCATCAATTATTTTACTTTCTATGTCATTATTCTAAATAAAATTTATTTATTTTTAAAAATTAATTTATCACATTTTAAAAATACTCATTTTATATAAATATATTCACATATATCTTTTTTTTTTTTCTGAAAAATATAATACCAATTTATATATTTATAAATGGTATAAATTATTTTATCTTTATAAACATATATCTTTTATCTTTCTTAAAATTAGATAACAATTCTATTAATTAATATTCATCAATTTTTTTTTTTGTTATTTTATATGATTAATACAATAAAAAATTTTCTAATAATTATATTATTAAAATAAAGTCTTGTTTTTTTTTTTAAATTAAATAGGATACTTATGATCAAAGCAAAATTAATTTTTTAGTTAGATTGATGTTTTTCTTTTGTTTTATTTTGACATAAAAAGTCACTTATTTTATAAAGTTGAAACTTACTGTTTGTGGATATATATTTTATTTATAGTGTCCCTAAACTAAATGTTTTTTTTTAAGATACTTGACAATCATTTATCTTTTTGTCTTTCTGATACCATACTTGTCATTTGTTTCTTGAATAAACTGAACATTTCATTTTCAACTATTCAATTTTTCTACACATTTTTATATTGAATTTGTAACATCCATATTTTTTGGTTTATATCTATATTACATTTATTTTAAATAAATTTTTGTTAAAAAACATATTTTTATATCTTTTTATTTTAAATATAAAAAAAAGTTATGTTTTTATATTAATTGAAAAATATAATAACATAATTATAAATAGTAAGGTTAATATATATATTTTTTATATGTATAAATTTGTCTACCTTTAATTCCAACCATATGACAATCTTTTTATAATTAATACTTATTATTTTTTTTCTACTTTAGCTTAACTAACTTTATTATTTTTATAATCTTCAATTAATTGTTTATAATGTGTATACTAAATAGTATAAAAAAAAATTTACTAGCTTTATGTTTTTGATAAAATATAATTATATATAGTTACTACAATATATCATAATAACATGTTTTGTAATGCAACTCATTCTTTGGGTCATCAAAATTTATAACAAAAAAAAATATTTTTTTTTTTATTATTAATATTATATAGGTATAGGTAAAACAGTTTTAAATACTATCATTTTATTTGTAATTGTTTAAGTAACTTATTTTTATTAATAACTTTTTTATATATATTTTTTTTTAATTAATATTTATACTAGTTTAAAATATTTCAACTTTATCTTTAAACAATTATTTTTATTAAAAATATTAAAAATAATATTATATTTTATAAATTCTTATATTAAACAATTATTTCTACTATTATACCATCAATTATCTATCCTCTTGATGATTGACATTTTTTTAACAATTTTATAATGTCATAATTATAAGCCAACGCATTTATATATCATCTTTAACATTTTTTTTTAAAGATGTGAAAAAACGACATTGTAATAATTGTTATGACCACGCAATATACATTAAATAAGCTTTTGATGATGAATGATCTCATATATGTATGTATTTTTTTTTTTCCTCTTTTGTATTTAAATATATATATATAATAATAATTTAAATATTATATAAATATTTTTTTTTTATTTGTTTAAATAATAATTTAAATTTATTAGTTTAAAATATTTATTAAAGCCTTATATGATAAATAATTTGGAAAAATGATATGGTTCCCATAGTTACCTAGAAAATTTTTTGACATCTAATGATAAAAAGTTTATATTATATAAAATAAAATATTATTCATGTCTTGAATTATTCACTTTTTATTATATTTATTTTTTTATTTTATTTTAATCATTCATTGTATCATTATATTTGTATAAAAACTTTTTAAAATTAAATATTATTACACATAACAATTCAAATTTTTTTCTTTTATATCTAAAAATTTACTTACCTATTGTCAATAAACTATCCTATTTATAATTGAAGATTATTGATATATAACTATCTATTATTTCATAAATTAAAAAGAATAACCATTAGTTAGTAAGAAAAAGCTTTTTAAATACATTAAATTTTGATTATTCTTCTCTTTTTTTTTTATCATGACCAACACCTATGATATAGTTACTCAGATACCTGATATTAAACTCAAAAGTTACATTGTCAGCTGTGTTATATCAGCAATTTTTGTTAATATCAACTAACAATTTTTGTATATTACATTTTGATATACTATTGTCTCTAACTTGAAGATCTATATTTAATAGTTATTTAAATAAATTTTTACTGTGTATTCTCAACCTTTTTTATATTTAGGAGCCTACTACACCTAATATCATGAGGCTTACCAGTTCACCAAGCTCTGCATCTGTTGCCTCGAGATTATATTTTAATGGACAACGCAGTTCCAGGCGGACTAGTTTTGGAAGTGAACCTGAACTAATGAATTTTAGTGATAGCGAATATCAAACTGAAATAAATGATATTTCAAGTCAGGTAAGTATTAACTATATTATTATTATTATATAAATAAATATATATATATATATATAATATAGATATTTCTTTTTTATAATTTATTAATAATATTTATATTGTTTATTTATTAATATAATAATATATTATTTTTATTAGATTTCAACACTTGGTAGAAGGGTAACTGAGATGGAAGATTTACAAACAGCTACCAATGAAGAAAATGCTAGACTAAAGACAGAGAACGCTGTTATGTGTCAAAGAGTTCACATACTAGAGGAACAATTAACACAATGTGAAATAAGATGGAAAGAGAAACTTGATGATGAAATAATACGATCTAAAGATACTTTAAAGAGATGTGAAATTGAGAAGCAATTAGAATTAGAACGTTGTACATCAGATATTCGAATTTTAGAAAAAGATCTTTCTTATGCTAAAAAAGAAAAATCAAAAATTGAGGAAGAAGTTAAAAAATTAGAAAAACAATTAACTGATATGTCAAAGAAATTTGATGAACTTCAATTTCATTGTGAAACATTAGAAGATGAAAAAAAAGATATTTCTAATCAATTCCAAAAATATAAAAATGAGAAACGTAATGATATGTTAAATAATTCTGAGATAATGGATGAATTAACTCGTGAAAATGAAGAATTAAAACAACAATCAAATGGAATTCAAAGACATGGTTCTATTTTTAATCAAGTAAGTTAATTTTATTTAATCTAATTATATTAATATATTTAAAGATTTCAATGTTAGAAGAGGAGAATGTTGAATTAAAAAATGAGATAAGGCGTTTAGTTCAACAAAATGAAGACTTACAGGCTGAATTACTTCATGACTCTGTTGTTAAAGGTAGACATTTACTAGAAGATAATATTGCTTCATTAGCTGATGAGTTAAGTGGTAAAGATACAACAGAAGTAATGAAAGCACTTAAAGAACAAGAAATATGCAATCAACAATTACGTACTTATATTAATGGTATATTGATGAGAGTAATTGAAATTCATCCTGAAATATTAGAAATTAAAGATGAAGAATTATCTTCAAATAAGAAAAAATTATCTGAATCATCATCACCATCCAGTTGACTCGTACTTGGCTCAACAACAGCGTCATCTTCAAGAGATTCTACATGTTCTTCTAATACCGGTGAATATAACGGGGATATGAATTATCATAATAATGAAAATAATAATATTTTAGCAATATTTTGGAAGAAAACAATATCATTACCAAGATCAATTTGGAGCTAAAATATCAAATTAATTTTTTTTCAAATATTTTCATTAACCTATATAAATATAATAAGATCTTTTATTTATCAATATTCATCGAAATAATGATTACAAGTACTTTATATTTATCACAAAAAATATCTTCATCAGTATTATATATATATATATATTTATACATTTATTCATTGAAGAATTTGCTGTTGTTTGATGCCAAAGAATATGATAGTTATTATAACATTTTCAATTCAATCTATCTATCCTTTTGACTGGTCTAATTTATGTAGTAAAAAAAAAGCCTTTTCAAAGATCCCTTGATCTTATTAATTTCAACAAAAAAAAAACAAACAAATTATTTCTGGATCATTTCGTCTTTATTTTTCATTTTATTTCAGCTTGTCACAAGCAATTTATTGTATTTTATTAATTTGGCGTATATTTCTCTCCTAATATCTGACTAATTATTAATATTATTTCTAATTTCTATCATTTGGACTTGTATAATTCTTATCATTTTCTTTCTCTTTAATGGTAAATCGAACACTTCTATTAATTAACGATTTCATTTTGCCGCAACATAGGAGTGTTATATATATATATATATATATATAAAATTTTTTTTTTTTAAGAAATGACGTTTTTAATGTTAATTGAATTATTTTTTTATATAAATTTTATAATTGTCATAAATAAATATTCTTTTTTTTTTTGCAAAATAAAAAAATTTTTTAATTCTTTACTATCATAATATTATATCTAAATTTATTTTTAAATTTATACTTTTATATTAATATTTAATGTGGTATAAAAATCAATTTATTATCATATTAAAATTACAATATTTTTGTCTTTATTGTCTATATAAAATTTTACTTGCTTTGACAACTGAACAAATTTTAAGTTAAGTATTTGTTTAACAGTAATATAATATTTACTGTTTCAACATTGACTTATATAACACTCTTATTGAAACATCAAAAATTGTTATTCTTTATAAACTTTTAGTTTTAAAATAAATACTATTTACAATATCATAATTATTAATCTTTCTTCATAATAAAAAATAAAATAAATCAAAAAAGTACAAAATCTATCTTTACTAAATAAAATAAATTAAATTTTTTTTATATTTTAAAATATTAAAGATAAAAATAATTATACAATATTTATCATAACATAAAATACTTATTATTTTATAAAAAAGTTTCAAAATTAAAACTTAATTATGCAATATTTATTTTAACACAAAGTGTTTTGATAATTAAAACGTGAGTATTAAATTACCTTATAAAAATTATATTAAATTATCATAAATTTTAATAATTAAATTAATTTAAATAATATTTTGGGTATATAAAAAGATTTTTGTTGATAATCTATCACATTTTATCTTTAATTCTATAAATAAGTAATATAATATGGCAATTTTTAATATTATTTTTGTTTTGATATTATTAGCAAAAAATACTATTTCAATTGAGAATAGACCATTAAGTAAGTTAAAATTATTTTTATTTTTTATATAATTTAAAAAGGTTCTATGGTAAATCATGCATTCAGTTGTGATTGTTTTCATACAAATAAAGTTTCAACAAATGGACCTTTATTAAGAGGACAAAATTCAATTAATATTGAGGAGAAACCGATATACGTTATACATGGAGCAAGAAATCAATTTATGAATCAATATAATAGAGCTAAAATTGATGAATTTCTTGGTAGACAATCAAGTACAATTTTTAATAATAATAATTTTATGGATTGGTTAAATACACAAAAAAATATTCAATTTCCAAATGGTATTAATGGTAATGGTTATAAAAATGAAGATATTTTTTTAAGAGATGAACCAACAAATGAAAGTACTGATGTTGAGGAAGAAAGTATTAATATATCAAAATCGTTTTCATTTAATAATGGATTAATATCATCAAAGATAAAACAATTTACAGATATAGTTAATTTTTTGGATAAATTTGGTTGTAGATGTGCCGGAAACTTTGGAGCAATTTTTAAAGCTAAAAAATATTTAAGAATAAGTATTGCTCATGTTTAATATTACAAAAAAAAAATTAATTAAACATTATAAAACGCAAAAAAAAAACATTAATATATATTTTGATTATAATTAAAATTAATACTTTAATTTTCAAAGTTATTATAAAACATAATAAAAAGATGGTTATAGAAATATAATAACTTTAAACATTTCTTATTAATACTTTTTTATTGTTTTTATTTTCATTAACATAATCCCATTGATTTTAAATTTTTTGCAATTATCATATCTAAACAGGCATCCAAGACAAATTGAACATTATTTGTATCTGTTGCACATGTATGATGACAATATATTTCTCTTAATGGTGATCTATTCATTGTTTCAAATTTCCATTGAATATAATTAATACATTCTGTATGACTTTGTTGTCCTTTATATTCAGGAAAACAAACTGTTAATGGTGATCTGGTAATTTTTTCAGCAAATAAATCTTTTTTATTTAAAAATAAGATAAAATGTATATCAGCAAACCATGGTGAATTACATATGGAATCAAAAAGTTTTAATGATTCTTGCATTCTATTTGTACAATTATCCTCACGTAGAGTTTGGTCATACTCTGATAATGATGAAATAAAAATAATTGCATTAACATTATCAAAACAATGAATCCACTTTTTGCGCTCAGATCTTTGACCACCAACATCAATGACCCGAAAAGTCAATCCTTTTAACTCAAATAAAACTTCTGTTATTCCTGTTGTTTTTATTCTTGTTCTTAATAAATCTTGTTCTGTAGGTAAATAATTAACAGAACTAAGACGTGGAAGATTGTCTAAAAAATATTTTGCTGAATCATCAATTTGATATTCATTAGATCTTTTATAACATTCCTGAACACCTTCATCTTTCCATAATCTTTGCATAGCTAATGATAATTCTTCTGTTATTTCTTCTTTGTTAGCATGAACAGTAGCAAAAACAATTTGACTATCCTTCTATAATAATTTTTATTAATAATAATTATATATTACTAATTTTTTTTTAACATACAATTCTTTCAGCATCAAAATATTCAATTTGAAGATGAAACATTGCTCTAAGTATTGCTAACATGCTATGAATACAATTACTATATACAACTGGTTTAATCATAGCTAAATCTTGTTGAGAAAATCCATCTTTATGAAGAATTCTTGAATAAAGATTAAAAATCAAAATTTAATATTTTTTAATCCTTACCTCATTTGTTTTAATACAGTACTTTTACCGGATTCACCTGCTCCTAAAGGAAATATAAAATTAATCTTTTATAAAATATATTTTATAACTTTTATACTTAATACTTGCAATTAATATTTAATTAAAAGATAATAAGTTTTGATAATATAACTTCAAAAATATATTTATTATAAATAATAATTCTAACTTTTTTTTTTGTTTAACATATCCCTGTATAAATGTTATTTTTAACTATTTTATGCTAAAATAATTAAAAATACCCTTTATATAAATATGTTTTTAAAATTGACAAATAATTATAAAAACCATTTTACATTAACGTATTGAGAAATAAAAAAAAAAAGTTAAAAAAACAATGTTTTTAAAATCTTTTATTATCACATCGTATAGCATATATCATAAAGTGATTACTTTTAAAATGATATCTAGATAGAAATAATAATACAATTTCATTTTCTTTAATGTTTTTTTTGTTATTTTAAAATAAAAATATTATAATATATTCATTTATTTAAGTTATCTAAAATTTTTTTTTAATTTTAATTTTAAATTTTTTTCTATTGATAAATTTAGAGGTAAAAAAAGAATATTTATATATAAAAAAAACTTATCAATAAATTTTATATTTAAGTACATTTTTTATTTTATATATTTACGTAATGTTTTTTTAAATGAAAAAAAAATTAAATTTTCTTTGAAATTTTTAAATAATTTATTTTTAAATATTATTCTTTTATTTACTTTTAATTAGTTTCATTTGCAAAAAAGATTTTTGTAAAAATTTTTAAAACATCTATATTTAATAGAAAATTTTCCCTCATGAGATGGTAATTTTATATTATATGGATTAAGTTAAAAGAATGATTGTGTATTAATTTAATTTTACTTTAAAATATGTGGTATATTGAAAAAATATATGGACTATGTTGGGTGTTTTGTAAAAAGATTATAATGTTAATGAAGAATAAATAATGTTATAAAGTTTTGAGACCTTTATTAGTATGATGGTTTATATTACATAAAGCAATCTTATGTTACATTAAAGATTTTTTTATTTTGACAGTTTTACTATAAAATTTAAGAACATTAAGATTTAAAATTATCATGAAATACTATCTAACATAAAAAGATAGAGGTTATCAAAATTCCTATTTACAAGTATATATATATATATTTTGTAATATGATAATATTTTTAAAATTTGATAAACCAACCTAATAATAACAATTTTATAATCCTTAATGACATAGATTGATCCTTTTTTATTCTATCTTCAATTTTTCTATTAACTCTTTTTTGAGCTTTTTGGTCTTGTGAAGTACATTGTCCCATTTTTAAAAAAGAATTCCAACTAATTTTTTTTGAATTTGAGCCAAAGATTGATTTTAATGATCGGGAATTGGCAGTTCCACGATCAGTTGAATTTGTTGTAATAACAGTCTTCAGTATGATAATATTATTTTTATTGGCAGGGACAATGGAACACATTAATTGTGCTTCAAGTCGTCACGCCAAAAATAATTTAACAAATATATGTATGGTTTAGATGCCTAAAAATAATAAAAGATTTGGTATACTTTACAAGTAGTGAAAATTTAAATTATATATAATAAGTTAGTAGTTGAAAAAGAAAGTAATAAGATGAGAAGGAAAAATGAATGAAGGAAAAAGCAAAATTTGCATTTGGATAACGGCAAATTGCATTATTAAGAGGTGTGTTATGATGGTTTTATAAAAATAACTAATGTATATATATTTATATTTATATGTATATATAAAGTACCAATGTTATTTTAATTTATTTATAAATATAAATTTTTTTTAATGTACTTATACTTTAAAATTAAGAGATCTAAACGGTGAAAAAAAATATTAAAAAAAAAGATGTTTATTATAAAATAAATTTTAACAACATATAATAAAATAGCCTCATGACTAAAGTATGGAAAAAAATATATATTAGCTATAAATATAAGTTTTCTTATTTTAAATATACCTCATTTTATAAATAACATATATATATATATATATATATATATACATATATATATAAATATCTATATATGATCCACCAAATTAAGATAGATTTTTAAATTATATAAGATATATGGCATATATTTTAAAATATAATATTTGTTAGAAATATAATTCAAACTTTTAAATAAAATTTATCATTTTTTAATATAAATAAAAGGATTATTAATATAAATTGAGTATATAACTGAAAGTTCGTAGAGTAAAGTAATATATTTTTTTTTAACAATTTAAAGAATAAGATTTAATATTTCTAATTTAACTATTTTTAATTTTTTGCCATTACATTTTTACTAAAAAATATACATATATATAAGAGTTAAGAAAGATAAATGAAGATGATAAAGATTGAAAATACTAAAAAAGTAAAATCAAAAAAAAAAAACTTAAATAACTAGAATATTTATTAAGTAGTATAGATAAAAAAATAAAGAAAAAAAGTTATTAAAAAAAATTTTTATATTAAAAGCTATAGATAAAAATTCTTTTATTCAATTGTTTTTTACTTTTTTTTTTTCTATATTTATTAAAATGTTATATTTATATCAAAATTAATTAAACTTATTAAAATTATTAAATTTGTTCATGTTTAAAAAAATGGTATATTTTTATTAATTGAGTATTATTATGATACTTGGGAAAAAAAAAACTTTTATAATATTCATATTTATTTCAGTTATGAAGAACAATAAAATATTGTAGTAAAATAGAAAAAAGAAAATAATAATTGTTATAAGAGATCTTTATTCTCTAGCGACTTATACTTTTTCTATTGAAGAGGGACCTTCTTTATGTTTATTACATATATAAATATATATATATATATATATATATATATATATTTGGACTTCGACTATCACTGTCACAATATTTTAGTGATAATTGAGAATAAGATATATAACAGTAAAATGAGTTATCAAAAATATACTACAACTCGGTATTCTCATTAATTCAAAATCTGGATGATAAATTACTTTATACTGGATAGAAGATAACTGCTAATACTATTTTATATATTATGTTAATTAATATATAAAAATAATAATACTATTTTATAATTATAAAATTTTTTTATTTTTATTAATAAATAAATAAATATTCTATACATATATATATATAGAAAGATATATATATATATGCCATTTAAATATATAAATAGAAAAATTACCTTAAAGATAGTTATAAAATGATGTATTTAAATATACTTTATTAAACACATTAAATTATCAAATAAAGATATATTGTATCTGTTAAAATAAAATTATACTTTGAGTAGGTTATCTTAAATATTTCATATATCAACCAAAGAATATTTTAGCTTTTTGGTTTTCTATCATAAAATATATCCTTTTAAAATGATAGTTGATAATTTAATGAGAACTTTTTAATAAAAACTTTATTTTTAAATAAATTTTTAAAAAATTTGTAATAAAAATTTTAGCATCTTTAATTGTCGAAGAAATTATATATTAGCTTATTTAAAAAAAAAAAATGTTTATATGTTAATTATTTAAAAAAACAAAACAAAAAAAAAATAAAAACACA
Source organism: Strongyloides ratti (assembly GCF_001040885.1). Taxonomy (NCBI): domain Eukaryota; kingdom Metazoa; phylum Nematoda; class Chromadorea; order Rhabditida; family Strongyloididae; genus Strongyloides; species Strongyloides ratti. The sequence continues at coordinate 2,194,888 of NC_037309.1, read as the reverse complement.
AAAATAGACATTATAATTTTTTTTTACTACTATTAAATATTTTTACATATAATTTTTTTTTCCATTATTTTAAAATAACAATAATAATAATAATAATAATAATATTAATATTTATTTATGTTATATTCAATTCATATTAATATCAGTGTTAGTTAATAAATGATAGTTATCCTTAGGTCAAATAGCATAAAATTTTTAAAATAAGAAATATATACATATATATACTTATAAACATATATATACATTATGAAAAATTGTTAAGCATTGTTTATGCACATTCAACATTTGTTTCTTTATCAAGTTATTTAAATTAATTATTCTCCCACATTCTTTGTTAAGGACTATTTTGGGAATAACATTTTATACTAAAATAAGGTTAAAAAAAATTTTTAAAACCCATAATATAGTTTCATTATCTTTTAAGATATAATTTTTTTTTTATAAAAGATATGTAAATAAGAAAAAATTTTAATCCACGTTTTGGTAAATAATAAAAGATAAATATAATATATTAAATAGTTTAAGATATTATATAATAACCATTAAACGTTCAACGTCTAATGATCTTTCAAAATTGTTTTAAACTATTTGAATAATCATATAAAAGATTAAAATGAATTATATATAAAGGATAAGAGTCAAGAATAATTTTAAAATTGAAAAAGCTATTTGTTTTAAAAACTAATAAACATTTATAAGTGAAATCAGAGCTTTAAAATATAAAAATATTATTTAAATAAAATTATAATTATATTTCTTATATTTTTCTTTAATAAAATATTCCATATTTATCACATAAGAGCCTACGTTTATCTTTATAAATTTTAAAATAATTTGCAACCTTTTTTCTTCATTGACAATATTTAATACACCACGTTTAATATTTAGAAACAACTATCATTTTTAATTTCTACAATTTGAAAAATTAGCAAAATTAGGGCATATATAAATGTAGCTTTAAAAATAATTCATAATGACAATATTAAAACAAATTATTGTTATTTATAAATTAATGGATAATATATTTGTAAAATGTTAAAAACTTTTTTCATTTTTTTTTTTCAAATCAATCTTAAAAAAATATTTTATAAAAAAAACGGCAAAACACAAAATAAAAATAAATCATGTCAAATGTAATAGCATATATAGAAAACAATATTTTTTTAAATTGTTGCATTGAGAATAAGATATATTATTTTTATAACGAGCCACTGAATTAAATTGTATCATATTAATGTAAAACAAAAAAAAATATTTTAAAAGATTAAATTTAATAATTTAAAAAAAAAATAAAATGTTAATAATAATTTAATAATTAAATATTTTGAAATTTTTCCATTTTAACAAATGAATCATAATTATTTAAAATTCTTTTGACAATGTCAGTTGATGAAACAAAATTTTCCCGTTGAGTTGGTAAAAATCTATTTGCCTCTTTGAATGGTTTATAACAATCTTCCATGCCAACAACTGGATACGGAATATTGTCATGAGCAACAATATCGATTTCATGGTGATTAATAAATTCAATTGTTGGATAAAATGGTGGATTCATAATTAACTCATCAACAAATTTACAAGAACGAACAACTTCACATCTTTCAAGATGATTCATTATAGGATATGATCCTTTATTTTTATATGAATCTTCATCTGTTACAACACCAACAATCAAAATACAATTAGGAACCATTTTTTTTATTTGTTCAAAAAGTTTTGCGTGCCCAATATGAAATAAGTCAAAAACTCCATCAGCATATATTTTTGGTTGCCTTTTAATGCTATCAAACTCTATTTAAATATTATAATATCTTTATATATTAAAATTACCTAGAACACCATTTTTTTTAATAATAACTTTTTGAGGAATAAATTCTTTTCCAATCATCATATCTTAAAAGAAACTTATAAATTTTACTATAAAGATTTTTAAACTTTGTGTAATTTACGTAAATATTTTTAAAAAATTAAAAAGCAAACTATTTAAAAATTTTTTTTACTATAATAAAATTATTATAAATAAATATATATATTATTTTTAAAAAAAATTTAATTTTCTTTATTACTACTTTTAATTAAAGTAAAAAGTTGTAAAATTCTTAATTAATGAAATAATAAATAAATTCTCATTTAATTTAATTTTTGAGATAGAAAAAAGTTAACATTATATTATCAATAATAGTATAATAATACATTTGTTTAAATTATTACAATTTTAAATAAAAAAACTTTCATTTTTTTTTACAAGTAAAAATTATTTTATTCAAACAAATTCCAAAAATATTTTGTATAAAAAAAGAAACCTTTGAATTAATCAAAAGTACTGATAAATTAACAAAAAAATTAATAAATATACTAATCTTTCTAGTTGATTTTTTTATAATTATACACATTTTAGATAAATTTGATTAAAATTTTATTATTTAACTAAACATCAAATTGTAAACTTGATTTACATTATAAAAGCACAATTTTATCAATAATATTAATAAATAATATTAAGAATTTTCATTTTTTTTTTCTTAATTATAAAACTAAATGAAAAGTATATAAACAAAAACACATTTTTTTTTAAATTAAAATTTAAACCATTTTTATGTTTATTCAAATTATTGTTTTTTATCATGATAAAATAAAATTTTTATTATAATATAAGAAAAATTTAATATATTTTTAAATTTAAAAAATAACTAAAAATTTGGTAAAAATATCTTTGTCAAATAATTTATTCACATATAATTATTTTTAGAAATTAATATTTCATAAATTTTATATTATGTTTTAAAATTTTAAATATTCTTAAAAGTAGTTTTTGATTATTTTATTAACTTCCTATCAAATTTATTTTTTTAAATTAAAATTTAATACGATGTGATGAAATATTTTGTTCTATTAATATAAAAATTCAATGAACTTGTTAAATAATTAAAAGTATTTTTAATCAACCAATGTTTTTTTGAACATTGAAAACAATTGAAAATTTATATTTCATTATTCAAATATCCATTTACATAAATTTTTATATACTTTTTAGTTTTGTATACAATTCTATTAAAATAGATTTTTTTAGAGATATAAATATAGATTAACTTTTAATAAATTAATTTACAATATGTCTAAATTTAACTTTAAATACTCACATGAACTTAAACTTATAAATTATTGAATCAATGATAATTTTAACGTTAAATTAAATAAAAATTAAAAAAAAATATTTGTTTTATTACATTTAACTTTTCTTTTGTTCATTTTATGATTATAAAAAATTTTTTTTATATCTAATAATGGTAATTAAAATAATAATAGATATAATACATAAAATGTAATTGAAAAAAAATGGTTCATGGTCATTTTAAGATTCTACAAAAAAACAAATAATTATTCTTACAAACAGCAAATATTCCTCATTATAATACTAAAATGAAACCAATATTTATTCAATTTTTAAATGATATTTTATGAATTAAAAATGTATATCTATTTTTATCGTATTTAGAATTTGCACTTTATTTTTACTTTTAAAATTTTTTGAAATATTACTTTTTAATGAACTATAAATATCTTACTATAATTATAAAAAGAATTTCAAGTTTAAAATTATTACAATTTACATGTTTTAATTAATATTGTATGCTTACAAAATATATTATATTTAAACAGATAATTAAAATAAATTTTAAATTATTTATGTATGACTATTAGAATATTTATGGTAGTTAGTAATATACTAAAATGAATAACTTAAAGTCATAAATTAACATAATTATAAAAATATATAAGAATATCAAATAAAATTTGTACATAATTTTGGACAATTTTGATTTATTGAAACATTTAAAATTTAAAAAATAAAATATAATAAGGATAACCAAAAAGAAAAATTTTAACGTTAAAATTTTAAAACAGTTTATAAAGTCAAAAATTTTTAGTAAACTCTTTCCTGTAAAATACTGTTTTATCATATCAAACTTTTTATATAGTAAAAATATAAATAAATTGTTAAATTCTACTACTTTTTCAATGACCATTAATGTATAATTTTCATTAATTAACAATATAATTATTGAATAATTTTCAAAAAATTTACATTAATTAATCAAATTTACCAATTATAATATTAAAAAAAATTTGTTAAAATAATTTATAATTTGTTTATCAATATGAGATAACTATATAAATTAATTATATAATGAATATATTTTAAAAATTATGAAAATTATTTTTTAAAAAAAAATATTAGCACAGTTTTTTTTATACTTTTAAATGAAAATTTTATATAATTTGTCCTCTAGCTTATTGTATTTTTTAAAAAAAAAAAAAGAACATAATATATAACTGAATAAAATTAACATTTTTACTATAAATAGAAATAAATTATTATAATAATTTATTAAAATAAATATTAAATGTTTTAATATTTAAAATTATTTAGTATAATAAATGGTTATAAAAAGTAAATAGGATCATTTAATCAAATTGAAATAAAATTTTAAATAAAAAATCTTACAGACAAAAAGATTGTGAAATATCATTTTAGATAAATTTAATAAACTTTTGTTATAGTATTTACGCAGACGTTAACTTAACATTTATAATCAATTATATCATAAATTAATGTTCAACTAAATAAATAATATTTTAATTTATATCAAAATTGGTTAATATGATAAATATAAATAAATTGTTAGTTTAAAAAATAAACATATTTGTATAAATTTGTAAATTTCTATAAAAGACAAGTCTATTTTTAGTATCAATAATATTTTTAAAGTTTTTTGATAAAGTAAATTAGTAATTATAAAAAAATACAATCTAATTATTAAACACTTTTATCAAATGTTCAAGTAAATACTTACATTAATGTATAAAATAATCTTTTCATTTTATTGATAATATCACTTAGTTTTAATGAATGTTAAAATTTTATCAGTAAATATATTTATTTCTAACTTCTTATTTAGACTAAAGAAAATATAATTGGCATTAATATGTTAAAAATTGTTATTAACATTATATACAAAAAATATATATAAAATTATTGAATAATTAGTTTTGAAATATTTTTACATATAATGTAATTTGAATAAAAAAAAATATAATAAAATAATACTAATAATAATAACATAACGATTAATAGTTGAAGTAATATAAATAAATAAATTAAGATATTAAAAGTTTGTCCGATTATACAGTAATAAATTTTATTAATCAATGAGTAAAGACATCGAGAATTGATAATTTATTTGAATAGCATCATATTGTATAAACCATCAAATTAATAAGAAGACATTATTTTTGTCGTCATTTTATTTAAAAGGTAGAAAAGAAAATTAAGTTAAAAAATAAGTGTAAATTTTAATTAATTAAATAATTATTAATTTGCACCATTTTTTTGTTATTTCTTATAAATTTATGTTCAAATTAAAATCTATGCATTCAAAGTATATCAATTAATTTATCATATGATTTTAAATAAACCAAAATTTATTTTGTTTTAGTATAAATATTTCAATAATTATTATAAATGATTTCATTTTATTTTTCCTAACAACGTTATATTAAAAAATAAAACATTCAAAGAACAATTTTTGAACTCATCTTTTTTAAATAGACTGGGTATATTGTATTAAATTATATACAAATTATTATTCACCATAACAATTATATCAAAAAAATTTATTGTTTTACTAAAAACATTAAATAATTAATAATATTTAAAAGAACAAATGTTAATATATTATTTAAAAAAAGTAACAATAATTTAAATTTTCAAAAAAATAAAAAAAAATTTTTAAAAAGTATATTACGTAGAAATAAATTATTAAATATAATTCTGTAAAAGCATACTTTCTTAAGGGAAAATGTTTCTTAAAAAATTTATTCATTTTTATATTAGAATTACAAATATTAATATTTTTTTATATTATTTATAATCGTTACATATTATACAATATGTATTTATCATAAAAAAATTTGTTCTATTAATAATTTATTATTTTTAAAATATTACTAATTTTCTAATTTTACTTTTTTTTTTTAAAAATATTATATTTTTTAATTAATAAAATTTTAAATTGCTATGAATAGTGAAAGAAACTAAAAATAAAAGTTCTAATAAAATGAAATATTTAAAATGTTTTCCTTAATTGTATTGACAAAAGTAAAATTATCTTAATCACATAATATCAGTCATAAAAAAAAAATAATTAAATAGTAATGAGAATTATTTTGTTAACCGGTTTTTTTTTACTTCAAAGATAAAATATTTAAAAGCTACTAAAATAAAATCAAACATTAAATTAAATTTTTTACATTTGTTAGATTGAATATGTAAAATTCATTTAATTTTATTAAATGTAATTATAAATTTTAATACATGTGTGATTTTATATTTTGATAAATTTTAACATTAATTTTCTTTTATATAAGTTAAATTTCTAAAAAAAAAAATTTTATTGGAATAAAAAAGATTGAAAATAAAGAATAAATATAATTAAAAATTTTTAAAAAATTCATTATCTAAAAGAAATAAAAAATATTTAATTCTAAAGAGTTAACCTTTTGGTTAGACAAATAATATTTATACCAATATTTAAGCAATTGTTTTATATTTTTATAACTAACATTTTTATTTATTTGGAATTTTTAAATTTATATTTGAAATTTGGTAGTAAAATTATATATAATATAAGAAAAAATGAATGTTATAGATAATATAATGTTGATTTTGATTGATTAAGTTCATCAAAACTCATCATGTAAATATTTATAAAAGATAAGTAAAATGATAGAAGTTTGGTCAAAAGTGATTTAAATAGTTATCTTTAATGTATATATTAAAATTAATATAAATATTCTTTGTATTTTAAATAATCTATAAGTTCTAGTGGTATGATTGTATATAACTTTTCTAATTCATTCCATCTTCCATTTGAATTTTTTTCCAAATATCTTTTTATTATACAATTTAATGATTGTTTTGATATATTTTTTAATGATAATGGTTTTGTTATCAATGAGAGAATAAATTTTGTTAAAATTTTTCTTGAAATGTTTTGCTCATCTCTATAATTATTAGTAATATCAGATAACATTTTCTTCTTTATAATTAATCTAAAATTTTTAAACTGATAAAAAAAAAATTTTTATATAATTACCTATATAAATTACATTTACTATTATGATTCATTGATGATATTAATATTTCAAGTGTTTCAAAGACATCTAAAAGTTTATTATTATTTTCTTCCATTGACAGATCTTCATCATTATTGTAATCTGTTAAATAATCTTTCATAATAACAATATCAATGCATGTTCTTCCCATAAAATCAAGTTGATCACAATTAGCACCATGTGATATTAAAAGATTAATTAATTTTGTATGGATATTTATTTCTTTACAAGCAATATGTAAAGGTGTATATCCATTTTTTTCTGGTAAATTAACATTTGCATTATAATCTATTAAAATTTTACATATAGAAAAGTGGTGATTTTCAATTGCATGTATTAAAGGTGAACGATGTAAGTTATCTGTTATATTAGGATCAGCACCATATTTCTAAATATATAAATTAATAAAATATATATATATATAGTTAAAAAATTATAAAAAAAAAAACATACTAAAAGTAAATGAACTATTGAATATTCACCAAATATTGAGGCAAAAATTAATGGAGTCATAACACTTCTATAATCATAAACAAACAATTTATTAACATCACATCCATGTTTTAATAATAAATTTACAACATCAATATTTTTTGTTTGTACTGCCAAACAAATAGGTGGTAGCCTAATTAAATTTGAATCCAAATTTATTTTTTGATTATGACAAAGTATAAATTCAACCAAATCTTGGCGATTTGCTTTTATTGCGACATTTAAATCATGTAACTGTAAAGATGAAATTGAATTATTTGGATCTTTATTCGATTTAATAATATTTCTTTTTTCAATAGTAGATTGTGAAATATATTCATTTTGATTAGTAACATACATAATACCTTTCTATAAATAATAGAAAAGAGTACTGGTCGAAGTTTAAATAATAATCTATAAAATAAAATGAAATGAACTATAAAGAAAAATGACATTCTATTAAAAACAAATTTATTTTATCAACAAAAGAACGGTAAGAATGATTTCTTTCATCAAAATCAAACATATTTCTTTATGAAATAAGAAGCTTTTAAGTCAATCTTAAAGCTCCTTTCTTTTTTTACTAGTTTTTTTTTATTACTTAAATTATTTTTTTTATATATCTATGCTAATTTTATATTTGTATATAATTATTTTATTGTATTACATATATATACAAATTATATTAAATAATACAAAAAAAAACATATGATATTTTTTATTTAATTTTATTCCTCCAATTCTAAATAATAATTTTTACTTTAATAAAGATAAGATAAAAGTTTTTTTGGGAGTAATTTCTTTGATTTTGATTATTAAAAAAAAAACTAAAAAAGATTGTGTCTGTGTATCTTTTTTGTTTACATTTTTGTGGAACGATTGTATGATTAGTTAAATAAGTATCATTTTGCAGATAGAAGTTTTTTTTTTCTTATCATTTCGTAATATGTTATATATATAAATGTATGTATTTATATATTTACATTAAAAGGAATACTTCTAATAGCAAATTATATATGTTTGTTTGTATTCAAATACATGAACATGATGATACACTCATTTTAGGATAGGTTTTTAAAACAACATTATCCTGTTCATCAAAATATAAAATTGTTAATGAATCCATACTTTCTGGGGCACAACAAACATTTGGTATACTTGGAATAATTTTCATGTTATAAAGTAATGATTGAATAATAGCATGATTAGAGTGATGAACATCTTTTGTTAAAGGAAATGAACAAGTTCCAGAACAATAATTTGCTTCAAAAACTTTTGGTGCAATTACTTTTGAACCCCAACCAATATCACTAAATTTTACTTGTAGTGTTCTTTTACCACATTTTTGAGTATCAAAATACCTTCCATCAAGTAATTTCAATCCAGCTGGTTTATTTGAATTATCGTCATTGTTATTATTGAATATGTCAATATCATTATCTTCTTTTGTATTATCATCTATGTATTCTCCAAACCCCATCATAGGATCTTGTAAATCATAATTATTTTTTTGTTTTTTACCTTTTCTATTTTTTTTTCTATTACCATTCAATATTTTAGGTCCTTTAACAACAAATTTATTGACATATTTCTTTACTGAATCTTCATTGTTAACACGATTTTGTGTATTGTATGTCATATAATCAACTTGTCTTTTTTGTCTTCCCATAAAATGTCTACCTCTATTAAATTTTTCACGACCGTTTATTAAATGATTATCTATATTTTCTTCACTATCTTCATAAGCCATTTTTTTAAGACGTCTATCAATAGCTTCTCTTCTTGATGCATCTGATTCACTATAAACTAGTAAAAATGGACTATTTGATTGAATAATATTTCTTAATGGTACATATTTTGAATTTTTTTTAAACTAAATAATAATATTAATAAAAAAAAATAATATATAATATTATATTTTAAAAATATAACTCACAACAAATATTAAAAAATTATTTTTTTCAATTCTTGCATTTTTTAAAGAAATTGTTACATTCCAAAAAAATAAATTATGTTCCAATTTTTTTCCTTTAAAATTTAATTCAAATCCATCACTGTCAATAGATACTACATCTGGTATTTGATAATTAAAAAGATTTTTTGGTAGATGCTTTTGATATATATAAAGATCACCTCGTAAAATCTTTAAATATTAAAAAAGAATTATTACTCTATTAAAATTAACAAACTTACCTCTTCAGAACTATCAATAACAGAAATATTAAAAACTAATGAGTCTTTGTAACGTATATCTCTAAGATCTAAAAATATAATTAAAAATTTAATACAATTTAAATTACTATTGTTTTAATTTACTTTAACTACCTCATTAATATTATTTACAAAATTGTAGTTATATTATTTTATCTTATATATATATATAATATAACATTTATAACAAAGTTAATATAAATTTTAAGTAATTACTTAATTTCAACTATTAGTAAACAGGAAGAGAATTATTAATTTCAATAGTATAAATATTTGTTGTTTCTACTTTCTTAATATTACAACAATTGTCAAAAAGAAATAATTTACAAAGTGATAGTTTAAAAATTTATCTAATTTAAAAAAGTTACCACTTATATATATATACATATATTTTTTTAAAAATATTTTTATATAATAATTTGTCACTTAATAAAAAAACTTACAAGGTATTGGATTAAATGAACGAATTATATTTGAATCACTATATGATAAATTAGCAATAGCTGATTTTGTATATTTATCAAATAAAGCTAACATATATTTTCCTGCTGGTGATGTAACTTTACGAGAATATTTTTGTGATGAATCTTAAAAAAAAAAATATTAATAAAAAAAAAAGCAATAAGAACATACTATGTGGATATTTGTTATAATTTAACATTTCTTTAACAGTTTCTTTCATTCCTTCATTTAAATGTTTTTTATTTTCCAAATCTTTTCCTTCAAAATTATTATATATTGAAGATGTTGTATATCCTGGTAATATAATCCAAAAAATTAGGATATTTATCCATAATTGTTGGATATTTGCTAACAACATTTTTTAAAATCTATTATAAAATTTTGATTGCAAAATTTCTAAAATAATGAACATAAATTAAGATAATTTTAATATATTCGCATAATAGTAAAGAAAAGAAAAAAAAAAATGTTTATTTAGTGTAAAGTGTAAAATGTTATATTGGTTAGTATATATCACAAAATACAGGAAAAAATTAAATAAAATAGTAGTTAAAAAAGTATTTGAAAAACATATGGCAATGGCAATTAAACAAGTTAATTATACTAAATGTCTTTGTAAAAATAACTTTACATCAGGTAGACTAATTCGAAGGACATAAAACTTATGCCTTTTTGCTGAAATTTGATCTACCGTATCTTTGAATGGGTCAGGAGTACATTTATAATACCCGCTTATTAATCATGAGTACATATTATATTAACCTTTTTTAGTACATTTTTTTAAAAAAAAAACATAAAAAGACAATATATTTCAAAAAAAAAAAAAGAAAAAACAAATGGACAAATAATTCTATTAAAAGTATATATATACACTAATATATATAATAAGATAATAAAAATATGTTTAAGGATAATAAAATGTATATCAAAATAAATATGTTTGCCGTTTGCATTTTAAAAGTTTTTATCTTTTTATTTATATCATTTCTTTTACAAAACTTATTATAATTAGTAAAAAAATTTTACTGATCTTTATTGTTCACAAAAGTAATCTATCATAAATCTTAAACTTTTCTATTTATCACATATTTTTATACGTTAATAAGATAAGATAAAAATGTTTAAGACATTTAATGAGCAAATGACCATAACTTATGTAACATCAAATTACTTTTTAAAAGTTATAAAGAAATAAAAAAAAAAATAATATATTTCTTAACTTATATTTTTTTATATTTTTTTGTTATTAAAAAAAATATTATATAAAAAATCTAAAAAAAAGGTAAAAAAAAATAAATTAAATTATAAAAATAAATATATATATTAAAAGAATTCAATTTTATAGTATCTCACCAGAGTTTTTAAGCTTGGATTTCTGGTTTTGTTACAAATTGACATTAACATCATATTATCTAATCATTCACTTACTTTAATCATTCCCACTCATTTATTATAAATATCTCTCATACATCTTGGAAAATCATTAATCTATACTAAAATAAATATTGTTTTACTTAAACTCTTTACATAAAATTAATATTTAAATATTAAAAGAATCTCGAAATAACAAAAGTAAAAATGTATAAAATTTATTGTCATACTTAACTAACAATTTTTCTTTCACACTAATCAGTTAAATTTATGATGCGCCAACTTACTATTAACATATATATCTATCAAATTTAATGGATTGTTGATAGTAGATAAACGTAATTTACCTATTGTTATATGTATCTAAGAAAAGATAATATTTTTATAAGACTATGATTAATGGTAACTTGGAAGAATAATATTTTTATTACAACAAATGTATAAAGATGATTATTCTATTGTGTTAACACTTACTATATGCCAATCAAAAATTATAATAAAACTTTAAAATATTATCTTATATTATTCTTTCTTACTGTCTTTAAAAGTATTCTTCAAATTTAACTTGAGGTCAATAGTCATTTTTAGAAAATAAATAAAAGATTAAATAGTAAGCATATTAAACAAAAAAATTAAGGTAATTAACTAACTTTAAATTTATATAAAAATTTCTGTTTACACATTTAGTAACCTATGTTTTTCATCTTTCGTAACATATCTTATCATATTAAAAATATTAAAAGTTTCAATAAAAATACATTTTTATCATTTTTTTTTAATATTATAAATATTATAATATATATATATTTATATAACATAAAATATAAAAATAATCAAGAAAAATAGGTATATAAAATTTTTAAAGAATTATAAAATAAAAAGAGATTTAAAATTTGAATAGTGATTTATAATTAAAGGATACCAATTTTATAAATAATAATATCAATGATAGCTAAATTAAACTATAAATATTATAAAAGAATAACAATAGCAAAGCATAATTATTTTCATTTGAATAAGTTATATGTTTTTAATTATTATCCTTTTCATCTATAAATGATCTACAATTGGCTACTGGATTATTTATTCTATACAATTCTTTTAACAATTCCATTAATCTGAAGGCAAAACTTTTAGAACTTTAAAGTATCTTATAGAAAATTTTATCAACATCTCATTGTTTATTTAAATTGCAATTGACATATGAAAGTTTCAATTATACCTAATCAAAGTACCTTATGCCGACTATTAATATAATATATATATGGATATTATTTTAATATTTATACAATTATATTTAATAAAGTTTTAAAAATATTAAGTAATTAAAATTATTAATCAAAAATTAATATAAATATTTTTAAATAAAATATATCATTTATTGCAAATATAATCACAAAAAGGCAATTTTAATATTTTAATTTGGGAAATTTAAAATGTTATTTTTAATTAGAAGGGACGTATAAAGGATGAACGTGAGTTATGAATTTTTCTTATAATTTTTTTATTTTTAAATAATTTTGTCTTATTTTTTGTTGATTTTTCTAATGGTAAATCCATTGAATATGTTTTGTATTGTATTGGTTTTTCATGTTTTATGATTTCAATATCAGAATAAACTGAGTTATATTCAGTAAAGTCATCCTGACTTGGGAAGTCATTTGGAAATGTGGCAATATTTTCAATACCATTCATAAAAATATTATTTGTTGTGGAATTTTCGGTATTGTTATTAGATAATAATTTTTCTGTCTTATTTTCATTTTTTTCATCAAAAAATGGTAATGCTGTTGTTGATTGTATATTAGTATTAATGTTTTCAGTAAACATTTCTTTTCTTGTAGTTCCATTATTAAAAAATGTCTTCCAATAAAATTTGGTTTCATCACTTTTATGAGAATCAAGTTTTGGATTGTTAATTGAATCATTATTTTTACTAATATTGGACAAATTGGTATTATTTATTGTTTGATTACTAATAATTAACATATCTTCTTTAATCATTATATCAATTTCATCATTTTTGTCATTATTAAATGAATCATTTTTGGTAGTAAAAATCTTATGTTTATCATTTTCTAATAAAGTTATATTATTATTTAAGAAAGAAGATGATATTTCTTTATTGTTATCTATATTTGATGTCTTATTAAGTATAGTATTTTCTTGATCATTTGTCATTTCTGATACTTCTTTTGTATTTTGAAAGTTTGTAATATTTTTATTGTTATTGTCTTTTTTTTTAATATTATCTGTAAGATTAAAATTACTATTAATCTTAATTATATCTTTATTAATAGTAGCATCCAGTTTATTTGATGTCATTTCTACAACCTCAATCTTTGAATATCCCATTCTAATTTTACGTCCATTTTTTAAATTACCACGTTTGTAAGGAACAAAATTTGGTATTTCATTATGATTTATATTATCACGTTTTTTACGAGTTGAAATCACTGAATCATCAGTAAAAGCACCAGTATTATCAAAAAAGTCATCAAAATCATTTGTATCTATAGTTTTATCTTCATCATTTTTTGCATCATTCATTTCATTTGAATTTTTTTTTTCAAAATTATTATTCATTATTTTTTCCCAGTTTTTTTCTTCTTTATCTATTTGTATATCTTGTGATGGTAGTATAACAGTTACAGTTTCTATATCTCCAATTTTTTTATCTTTTTTATTAATTGTTGATTTATCATTAACAAAGACCTGTTGTTGTTTAACATTTTTATTAATTGTTTGATGTAAAAAATTTGCATCAAAAGATTTAACTTGTTTCATTTCATCAATATTTTCATCATAAGAAAACATAATATCATCAGTATTTAAAAAATCATTGTTTAAATTGGCATAATCTGGACTTGTCATATCGTTTAATGAATCTCTTTTAACGCGTACTAAAAAAAATTTAAATAATAATTATAATTTTTTTAAAAAAAATAATTAATGAAATACCTAAATAATTTATTTCTGATGATGATTTAGTCTTTTTTTTAATTTTTTTAACCATTGGTCTTACAGTTGTCCGTTTTTGTGGATTTATTGGTAAATTAGAAAATATAGTTATAGCTAATTCAGGCTCTAATGAATCAATTGAATATCGATGATTATTTTCTTCATCTTTTGAAAATTCTAAATAAAGATCTTGTGGTATTGCATGAAGATAAGATATTAATATAAGTAATATAATATTAGATACAAACATAGTTTTTTTTTTATTTGAAAAAAAAAAGTTTATATATATTTATATATGTAAATTTAATAAAATAAATGTTAGAAATAGAAAATGTTTATCCAAACACAGGAATAAGTGATGTATTTTAGTAGATTTTTAAATATAATAAAAATGTGAGTTCTTTATTAATTATATTTTCAAATATTTCCCAACCTACATATATATACATATATATATATAAATAAATAATTATAACTCGTTTTTAAGTTGTTAGCTTCTCCAAATTCTTCTAAAACTACCCTTGATCCAAAACTATCACAAAAATTGTATTATTGACATATTATCATAATAAATCAAATTAAATTTATCTGCCTTATAGAATTATATTAATAACAAATAGTAATAAAATTTTGGATTGTCGGGATGAGGTGAATTTATACATAGATGTTTAAAACAAATTAGCAATATTTTTTTTTTGTTATTAATTATATAATATATTTATCTTTTATAATTAAAACTGGAAGATTAAATATTATTGATAAATTAAATAATAATGCATTATACTTTCCTTAAATGAATTCTTCATTTAATATTAATTTTTACAAATTACCTGATATTTATGTGTAATCAACAGTAATGACTGAAGGCCAAAGGCTGTTTGTCATTCATAAATCATTAAAAGTTATATATTTGATGAAGTACTTTTTATTGAGAAGTTATTTTCAATAAATAATAAACATTTGAAAAACAAAAATGTTAATATATTATCATAGTACTTATAACTATATAATTATCCTATTTTAAAAGAAATAGATTTTTAAACTAATTTTTTTTTATATTATATTATATAATAATGTATTGTTTTACAAATTTTAATCCATCAAAATAAATCTTTTATGTTTCAATAATCATAAAACATACATGTTATTTTAAGAGACTATTTATTAAAATAAAAAAGAAATTACAAATTTTAAATATAAGAAAGTTATTAAAAATTATTTAAAACATATTACTTAATTTATTAAAAATAATATAAAATATATTATTTAATATGCTGACATTTTTGCATTGAATCTTGAAAACAGCAATTGAAAATTATATAAAAAAAATTTAAAATTCATTTATTAAAAATTTTGTTAAAAGATATTAAGTCTTGGAATACAAAGTTTTTCTAATGTAGTTGAATTACAACGATGAGTGCAACAAAATTCAGTTAATTTTCCATATAAATATTTTTGTTCATCATTTGTTGGTTCAATTTTTTTATTTAAACTTTTATAATTCATCTTCATCGTATTTTCAACACCAACTAAAGAAATTTTTTAAATAAATATAAAAAAATAAATGAAAACAAAAACTTACTAGTTTTTTCTAAATGAACTTTATAATTATGGCACCATTTAGAAAAAAATTGTGACAATTGAAAACCGCAAACTCTTATGCCATTGACGTCATCATTGTAAACAAATCTAGTATAACTTCCATCAATTTGAAAGTTTGAAATGACAAATAAAATGACGATACATGTTGTGAAAAGATTTTTTAACATTTTTAAATATATCAATGAACTGAACCGTAGCCAGGAATATTAATATATTTTTTTTTATATATAACACTTAAAGATATATGATTTTTTATAATTAATTTTTAATTAAATCAAATTTTTTTTTATTAAAAAAATGATTTTATATTGCTTTTTTGCAGAAACACTTGTAAACACCGATTTTTAAAACTGAATGCCTGGCTACGGCTCCAAAGTATTTGTTGACTTTGTGAAATGTAGCTAAAATTATAAAACATATATATTAGATAAAAAAAAAATTCAAAAAGAACAAAAAAAAAATTTTTATTATTTATAAATTTTATATATTTAAAATGAGGGAATTGTATTAAATGAATAAAATAATAAAAATTTTTATTTTACTTGAATATTGAAGTATTTTCTTAAGACAAGTTACTATAAAGTATCATAAACATAAATATGAAGAAAATAAGATTAAAAATGTCTTTATGAAGACTTTTTATTGTAGGTGGAGCTAATTTTATTTTACAACTTTTTCAATTAATTTCTCTTTCTTGGCAGAGAAAGAAGAAGAAGAAATATATAACTGATATAATATATGTGTAAATGAAAGGCGTGTATATAAAATTTTCATAGGCTTATGAAAGATCGGCATCATTATATTGTATTATTGAGTATTAAATCTTCCTCTTGACATGATTACTTTGTAATAACTTATACATGCGCAATTAAAAGGAAAGTATTAGTAAATGTCTTTGATAGTTTCTATTACATAACTCATTTTCATTTTAAGATCTTTTTAACACAAGTAATGAGGAATATATTAGATTAAAGAATAAAATCACTTAAATATCTAATGTATAGACATTTTTTTTTAAAGAAAAAAAAATTGTTTATATATTATAAATAAAGATGAATCATTATAATGTATTAAAGTATTCTTATATATTAATGTCATTTTTAAAAGTAAAAAATGTAATGTAAAATTAAAGATCAATTATAAGTTTTCTCAGCTGTTTCAAATAATAATATAAAAACAATTTATGATTAATGGCACTAGTTAACTTTAAAATGTAGAAAATGTTAAAAATTTTATAATAACTAGTCGTTAGAAAAGTTTTTGTAAAAGTCTTAATCATTTTAAACGTATATATATATTATTTCAAAAGGTGCCAGACTTCCTTGTCTTACGATATAGTTTATTGAAAGAATAATCATATGAAAAAGTCAGCAACTTTAAAATTTAAAACATATCATATTAATTCTTGCTTTGACCAACAAAATAAAAGTAACGAAAATTTATAATTATTAAATTAACATTTGTTAATAATACATTTTAAAATTTTAATTATTAAAACTTCAAAATAACTGTACTTTTATCATTTATAATTAAATATATAAAAATAATTAAATTTTATTAAAATAATTCTTTTATCATATCATAAATTAATCCTGGTATTTTATTTTTATCTAAATAACTTTTTCATTAATGTGATTATAATAAAAAAAAAAAATTTTATATATAAAAGATAATTTATATGTGAAAATTAAAAGAAATTAATACTTTTATTTTAACATCATTAAAATATATATGAATGTTTATAAATAAACTATATATTTATATATTCTTTTTTTTACCGTAAAGTAAAGATTTTGACAAAATATCTTAAACTTATTGTGAATAATAAAAATAATCATTTATTATCTCAAAATTTCTTTATAATTCTTATTAAATTTTCCTGGTTTATTAGAAATTGTAAATTCTCATCAATCATTTTGTCATTATTTATAATTTTAAATTAAACATGTGTAATAAAAAAGAAAGGTACGAAGTATATTTATTTTTTTTCAATTAATTTTAACTATATAATAAATATACTTTTTACTAATATTGCACTTTTCAAGTAGAATGTCTATTTATTAACAATAATTCACAGTTAATGTTTTATCCTAAAATCAAAGGTTGATAATAAAATATAACTAAATATATTCAAAAATTTTTGATTATTAAACAATAGTATTATCTTTTAATAAAAATTTTTATATATTACACCATCATTTATACTTTCTTTTATTACATTAGACAAGGGATACTTTTATTTAGAAATATTTATTAAACATTAAAAATGAAATTACGATAATAATAATAAAAAAATAAATGTGCACAAATATATAGTGAAAATTTGATATATAATTGTTTAATGACAAGAATTATGAATATCAAATGGGATAAAAAAAAATAAAAAAAAAAACAATGTAACATTCCATAAAAAAATCACCAAATACAAAAAGTAATTTTTTTTTCTTTAAATTAATTGAATATCAAAAAAAAAATATAATATATATATATAAGACTTTTGTTCATCATATTTTGCAAATCAAAATATTAATCATTTTAGGACTATCCCGAAATAATTAAAAGCACAATATCATTAGAAAAAAAAATGAATTGATGTACAGGTTTTTTAAGCGACATTAGAATTAAAACTTTTTAAACTTTGTTCCATGCATTGACGATGAGCTATTCTTGTTACCCCTAATTGTGTAAATTTAGCTCTATCAAACATCATCAAATCTGCACCACGAATATTACGTTTTTGGAAATTTTTTGCATATTCAGACATTCTAATAGATGTTAACCAATCACATACATCCATTATTGTCCAGTTTATCAAATCTTTATTTTTATATTGATTTAAAATATGTGGTTTATCATCTTGATCTGAATCACCATGTCCAGAGTCAGGTTCATCATAATCTACTGGAGGTGTTTTAACAGGACCTTCAATACTCCTCTCTGATGATGAGGATTCTGGTTTTTGATCATATTCATATGTGGAAGTAACATAAGTTATATTAGAATTCTAAAAAAAAAATAAATTTTATTTATAAATGTTTATTTTTTTCTATAAATAAAATAACTTACAGTTTTGGTGGCAAAATTGATATTTATTGTTGGTGGAAACTGTTTATCTATATTAAAAGAAGACATTTCATTACATGTTTCTTCAATTTGTTGTGATAATATTGAAACATTATTAGAATTAATGTTATTTTTTAAATTTTCATTTTTTTCATGGTTATCATCACCATTTTCACTTGGTTCTAGGGATGTTCTTGATGATGTATATCTAAAAATTATATTATCTATAAATTATTACGATGTTTTGTTAACTTACCCACTATCTTTTTTTTGTGTCAAGGAATTATTATTATTATTATTTTTTCCCATAACATTTACAGATAATTTATTTTGTTGTTTTTCAACATTTTCTCTAATACTCTCCTTTAAACTAAGTGATCCAATATTATTTAAACTTTCACATGATTTTCCATTATCATCATATTCATCATCTTCAACACAAACTTTTTGTCTTCTTCTTGCTAAAGCATTACGTAAATCAGAATCAAAATCTAAATTTTTACCATTTTTTTTAATTTGTGAAACTTTTGAATCTTCATTATTATTGGTTGAAGATGTTGAATTTAATTTAACATTACTTAATAATGTTGATGTTATTCCAATTGATTTTGTTGATGGTAATTGCGATGAATTAGTACATTCTTTATCATTTTTTTTATATGATGTATTTTTTGATAAATTTATAAGTGGTGGTGGAGGTGGCGGGGGTGGAGGAATATTTCCTTTTGGAATTGATAGACTTTTATCATTTTTATTACTTTTTTTATTATCCTCTTCCAAAGAACTTTTATTTATTGGATGTCCTTTGATCACCGTTGATTTTGCTGATTTATAAATTATTTTTGATTCGACATCATTTTCATCACTATCAAAATCATTATAGTCAATTTGAGGAATTTTTGGTGCCTCATCATCATCTGTTATATTACCATTAATAATTGGTGGTGGTGGTGGTGGAGTTTTAGGTCTTATTGTTGTTTTATAAGTTTTTGAAAAATCAGAATTTGATGTTTTGCGTCCTCCATCATGTACCCTATTTATATTATTTTGTAAATTATTATAACTATTTTCATCATATATATATTGTTGATTAATATCAGGGGAACTATTTGATGATTTAATTTTTATTTGTTTGTTATCATTATAATAACCATTAAAATCTTTATGTTCTTGTGGATGTGGATGTATTAGATGACTATCATATCCAAAATATAATTGATTAAAAGAATTTGGCATACCATAATTTGTTTGTATACCATCACCTGAACTTTCATATGATGAATTATTCATTGAAGCACGAACTTGTTTTTTACGTTTCATATCAGCAACAGAATTAAATTTTTTACCACCAGTAGACGCATATTCACTTGTACTAGACATTGAATCACTCATGTCATAATTATTGATATTTGGTGTACACATCTGAACAGGCATATTTCTTCTTGCCATTAAATTTTCTAACTCAGCAGCTGAAATTCTTCTCTGATTAATATGATTATAATTAGGTAATTTCATTGATGACGTGGGTAGGATATGTTGTTGCATTGAGATGCCCCTTGCAACAGACAATGATGTACTTGGGTGACGAATTGGTGGCGGTGGTGGGGGTCGTGAAATGACACCATAATGTACTGAACGTCTAAGTGAATTTTGCCCTAATGATTGAAAATGATTATTATGCATATTAGAATCAATTGTTATAACTTTTAATGTTATTGTTTCTTTAACCATTTGTATCATTTGAACAACCTGTTCATGTGATGCTCTTCGTACATCAATACCATTAATTTCAAGAAGAAAATCACCAGGTATTAATCCTGCTTTCATTGCCATACCAGCCATATCAACACCTTCAAAAAATTGTAATCCTGGTACTAATGGTGTTGGTTCAAATATTTCATTTTCTTCTAAATTTTTAACACCTCTTAAAATAAAACCAAAACCTTTTGGTCCTCTTGGTATAACTAAAATTCTTGGTATATTAGCTTCAAAACCTGGTGGTGGTGTTAACATTTTTTCTGGTGCATATCTTTTTAATGTTCCATATTCTGATCTATTATTTGCATATATTATTTGATTTCCACTATGAATACTTGGTGAAGAACTAGGAACCATTGTTATTGATGATGAATCATTACTTAATTGATCATCAATATTATTTTTCATATTAATAGAACTTAATCTTGATCCAGGACCAAAATTTGACATAGTAGAAGGTGATCTATAAAAATTTTCTGATTGCATACTACTTGATATTGATACTTGACTTAATGATCGTCTTCTTGATATTGTATTACTTGGAATTCTTCTTTTAGTATTATATTTTGGTGTACTTCTATATGGAACAACAATTGATGGATTATAATGAAGTATTACATCAACAACTTGTTGATTACCAATTAACTGTGCAACATGAAGTGCTGTTTGCCCTTGATTATTTAAAATATTAACATTGGCACCACGAAACAATAAAACACGGGCACATTCTGGTTTATTATTAACAGAACATACATGTAATGGTGTATTGCCATTAATATTTTGTGCATTAACATTAGCACCATAATATAAAAGATGTTCAACATGTTTTGTAAGACCATTTTTACAGGCCTGATGAATTTCATGATTACCATGCATATCAGTTATACCAATTTCTGATGCTTCAGCTAATAACATTTCTGCTATTCTATCATCAGATTCTGTTGTTAACATTGAATAATATAATGGTGTCAAACCTATTGGATCTTTATACGAAGGTGAAGCACCTAATTCTAACATTGTTTTTACGTTACTTACAAATGATAAAAATGCTGCTTTATGTAGACCGGTCTGAAATTAATTTATTTTAATTACAATAAATATTTATATATATATATATATATTTATTATTTACCTGTCCTTCACTATTACGGAAATCAAGATGTGCTCCTCCACCAACTAGTTGGATAATGACATCATGATTATCTTGAATACCAGCTGCCAATGTTAAGGGTGTCTCACCATTAATATCATGAAAATTAGGATCTAATCCTTGATGACAAAATTTTTCAATTTTTGTGCTATTTTTTGATTGTACATAATCCATAAATTTTTTTAAATTTGATTTTGAATGAAGTTGTTTGAGGCTCTTTTCATCGAGCCTCAACATCCTATATACTCTCTTTTTATATTTCAACTAAAAAAAAAAAAATAATAATAATATATAAGAAAAATTTTTGTATTTTAATATTTATACAAAATATTATAACTAACTAAATAAGACAAAAAAAAAAGTATTTAGTAAAGAAAATAACATGAATGTAGTATTTATGAAGTAAATAAAGTAAAGATAACTCTAACAAAATAGTAAAATAAATAATATTGAAAACATAACGAACATATAATAAAAGTAAAATTAAAGTATTAATTTCAAGAAAGAATAAATCATATGTGAATGTAGTATTGTTTAAAGAATAGAATTTATACATGCTTCAATGAAAGTTACATTGATTTAAGAATTCCAGATTATTATTTAAATATTATATATCATTTATATTTAACTTTTATCTTTTTTTCTTTTATATACCAAAAAAAAATTTAAATGAAAACTAGCACAATTAAAAAAAAATATTTTTAGTTATCAGAAATAGATATATTATCTAATTTAAAAAAAAAATTATTATTAAAATCTATTCATTTCATCAAAAAGAAGAAAAAAAAGAAAGAAAGACTAATATATATATATAATGTTATTATCATTATCTTATTATTTACAATAATTTAGAGGTATGATTTTTGTAAACGTTAAATGACAAAAAAAATATTAATAATTGTATAGAATAAATAGAATAATGGGAAAAAAAAATTATTTAAATATAAACATTTAATATATTTTTGTAAGTATAGAAAAATTTATTAAAATATTACAGTAAAAGAATGGTCACGTAATTTAATGATTATATAAATAATTAAAAGTATCTTATTCAGTAGGTTCTTATATTTAAATATAATATATTTTAAAAGCTACTTAGAAAAATTTTTCAAATGACATATGTAAAGAGTGAATG
Organism: Strongyloides ratti; assembly: GCF_001040885.1. Lineage (NCBI taxonomy): Eukaryota > Metazoa > Nematoda > Chromadorea > Rhabditida > Strongyloididae > Strongyloides > Strongyloides ratti. The sequence goes on along the minus strand of NC_037309.1, from coordinate 2,171,528 downwards.
GTATGTCCTGAAGGACCAGTCCTGTTATAGACTTATTTTTCAAAACTAATAGTAATAATTTATTGTTCTTTGAACAATAACTTTAATGATAGAACTAGTTAAAGATATTTTGTTGAACCTATTTATATAAAGGAATTCAAATATATTTTAAGGTTGAAGTGAGTTATATTGTTAGTATAGTTAATTAGTGAGAAAAATAGTAAAGTATGAAAACTCATTTTTAAATACTTTAATGTATCAGATATCTTAAGTTATTATTTTATTTTACGGAATTATTTACAAAATAATTTAACAATTTTTTTTTAAATGTAAAAGTTTAAATTTTAAAAATAAAAGTTACATTTGTATGTAAAGTATAATAGAAAGATTTTATTACATTTTCAATGACAAAAATAATTTGTAAAAAAAAAGTTGGATGAAATAATTAAAATAAAAGTATAAATTATTAAGAATAACTTTTGTAAATATCATATAAAATTTAATTATATAATTTATATCTAATAAATTAAAAAAAAAATAATACCCGTAAAATATAATTAAAGAGAGCATTAATGTGTCTGTTAAAATTTGTACTAAATATTAACAATTGTAATTAAATTTTTAAAATTATAATTTTTTTATTTTGTCAAATAGAATGAAAAAGAAAAATCGGGTTTGTTTAAGAAAATCTGATAAAAATATAAGTTGATTGTCAAATATTTTTAATACCGGTAGTTTTATTTAATGGTACTTGAATAAGTTGTGAAATATATGTGGACAAAAATAAAAGAGGCAGGTTAGATGTCTTTTCAACGGGAAAAAAAAATAATAATGAAAATGTTCAATGAGTATCTTTCTTTTTTTTAAAATTTTTAAGAAGATTAAAGCTTGTAATGTACTTTAGAAACGCACCTACTTAAATATATGTAGGACAGTATGTTAAAAAAAATATTAACAAATTATTTTAAAAAAAAATAAACTTACCTCAAGATATGGTACACAATCGTGAAAAGGGTAATCTTGTATTGGACGATCTTCTAAAAGAAATTTACCTGCTCTACCGTCACAGGGTGGCAAAAATAATCCAAAATTAAATGCTTGTGATAATGGCTAAAAATAAAAAATAAATTATTGTAAAAATAATAAAATTATAATATTTTTTGAATTAATATAAAATCTAGATAATTAATATCAAATACATTTTATATTTCATACCAATAATTATATAAAAAAAAATAATTGAAATATAAATCTTGTAATTATATAGACTACCCTTCTTCAAACTACTTAATTTTTATTGAATATTACATTTTAAATAATTTTAAACAAAAATTATATTTTAGTGAACGACCTCATATCCAAAATATATATATATATATATATAGATTATTATATTGGATATAAGGTATATCTTCAAAACAATATGAAAAATAATAATTGAGACTGTATATAAATAACAATGATACAGATTTTTAATGGAATTTTATAACTCTATTATAACAAATGTCCATCATTTTATTTTTTATTTCTGAGGTAGTTATTAAAATTAATGATGTTCTATATACCAGTTGTTATGATAACAAATTTTTGTTATTTGAAAGTTGTTGCGACATATTTTTAAGTAAAAAAATAATAAAAAAATTTGTAAACTTGATTTTATTACAAGAATCATAATTTTTTAGTGATTAATATTATCATAAATTTGTTAAAATTTTTTTATGATAAGAAAATAAACATACCTGTGGAAGTGCTGCTAATAATTTTTGTTTAATATCCCAGACTATTTCGTCTAAATGAACATAAAAACATTTCTGAAAATAAAAGATTTTTTTTTTAATAAATTAAAAATAATAATATATATACATATAATGAATAAAAATTTTTTAATTTATAATAGAAAGTTGTAGAAATATTATAAAAGGGAATAAGTAATGAAATTAAGTGAATAGAAATAATTTCAATATGATGTTTTTATAATAATGTTAGAGAATGTTGAAGACTCTTAAATACAATTATATTTTATTAAAATAAATTTATTAAGGTAACCTTTATACTAGAATTTCTAAATAAATAATTTGTTGTAGTTAGTAAAATTACAATTATCTTCTATTTATAATAAAATATTTTTTAATATTTGATTTAAAATATTTTGTCATTTTTAAAATTTATAATAAATATCTTATCATTATGATCTATATTATTATTGTTTTTCAAAATATTTATTTATAAACACGTATATATTTTATTATTATTAAAATAAAAATCTTAAGTTTTTATCATGCTTATATATATTTATAAAATAAATTAAATAATTAAGTATCTCAAATAATCTAAAAGTTATATAATAATATTATCAAAATATATTAAAAGTAAAGAAAAAGTTTTATTATTATAAAGATGTAAGTAACAATAAAAAGAGAAGGTATTCTTGTGATTGTATTTAATATAAATGTTAAAATTATAAAATTTCTACTTTTTTCCAGATTTTGAATAATGAACACTTGACATTTTAATTTTACTAACTTATAATTATAATAATACTTTTAAATTTCAATAAATTAATTTTATACTTTATTTTATAATCATAACTAATTTATATTTTGATAATTATAAAACTTACTTGAAATTTTAAATCAGGTACAAAAATTTGAACATTTATATGTTCATTATCATCAGTAATTACACTATTATCCATTTTAAAAAAAAAAAAGATAAAGAAAAAAAAATTTTTTTTTATCTTTTTTTTTAATTATTCTTTTTTTTTAATAGAAAAATTATCCTTTTTCAAAAATTTTTTATAATAAACGTGTATTACAAAAATTTTGATTTACTAATAATTTGATAAATTGATTGTTAATTGATAGACAATAAAAATATAGTAAGTAACATGTACTAAACAATATAATAAAAAAATTTCTTTTTACAATAAAAGTGTATAGATATAATTTGTCTGAAAAGTCAATTTTTAAGTAGAACAATTGTAAAAATATTTAACAAATAAATGTTATTTTAAAAATAAAGTTAATTTACATAAGATAAAATATAAAAAAGTATCTATTAAAAGGAATTCCTTAAAATCATTTTATAATAATGTACAAAAGTATAAAATTAAAGTAATAATAAAATAATGGTAGAGGTATAAAAAGGATATAGATAAAAATTAAACAGTATAATTAAATATTATATTTAAAATATCATCTTAAATAATAAACAAAAAAAGTTTTACATATATAATGTTTGTTAAAAAGATGTATTCTTGTTATTATTTATGATATAATGAAGAAATTGAATTTAATCAAAAAGTTAAAAATTTTATATATTATGTATTGGAAAAATTGAAGTAAAAACTGGATTGATAAGTAATGATAAACGAGTGATTACCAATTAGTAAATATATTTGATTTCCTGAACTTTTACATGGAACAGAAGATAATTTAATATGTTATGTAAATTTATTTATAATGTATGACAATTAATGTTTACATAAATAAAAAAGATAATAAGAAAAGTTTTATTGAAAAATTAGAAGAAAATTAGTAATTTTTTTATTGTCAAAATATTTTAAATGTTCTCTTTTTATTATTTATATAATAAATTAAAAAGACTTTAAAGATATTTTAAAAGATTTTGTAACATTAATCTAATGATTCTTTAAAAATTAATATTTTATTGTATTTGTCTTAAGATATTTTAAAAGAGATAACAATAATACCTAATAATAATAGTAAATATAGTGAAGTAATAGAAAAATATGAATATAATATTATTAATATGACAATACTTTACTATTCTAAGATATTTTAAAAATAAGTAAGTTAGAAGAAGTTTTACTAATAAACATGCTTATTAAAGGTGAACTTGAATTGTTGATATATTTCAAATAGATTGTGAGGAACTAATTTAAATGAGAGATTAAAGTATTACTTATTGTTATCTTTTCTTACAATAATACAATTACTTAGTAATATAATTTAAGAAAAAAGATGATATACTATTGAAAAGATAAACTTTAAAGATAAGAGTATAACTTCCTTTATAATAACTATTTCTAAATGATGGTTCAATAGCTTGCAATCATTGAAGCGTTCAAAAATAAAGGTATTATTAAGAAAATGAACCTCAAACTTTTTGTTATCTTAATGTTTACCTTATATGACTTTAATAATGATTAATCGAAATTATTATAATAATAAAAATTTTTATTAAAAGGCACATAAATCATAAAAAGTGGTTCAGTGAATCATGCACACATTAATCAAGAAATTTTAATGTTAAAAAAATGGTTTACATAACATATTAACAAAATTGATGTATATTTTAAAGATAAGATTTAAAAAAAAAATCATTTTAAGACAGGTAATTAAGTTTTTTTTTAACAAGTATAATAAAAAAAATTGTATTATTTAAAGTTATTTACATAAAGTTAACAAGTTTTGATTTCATAAAATTAGATGTGCTAAATGAATATATTTCAACAACTCGTATTTTCTCTTTTTTTAAAATCATATCTACAAAAACCATAAAATATTTATATGTTTAGATTGTCAAGATATAATGACAAAAAAAATGTGATAAAAAAAAATACTTGACTATTATTTGGAGTGATTTTTTTATGTAAAAAACAAATATCCATTTTAAAAGAATCATATGAAATATAATTTATTTGTTTATAATAAATGAAATATAACTTTCTATGTAATATAATTATTATTTGTAATAAGAAAGTATACATTTGTTACATGATCAAGTAAAGATAAAAAGTCAAACCTATATCAATATTATAATAATAACATGAAAAAAAAACAATTATATTCCATTTTAATGATAGTTAACAAAAAGAAAAAATAAAATAAAAAATAAATATACTTTAGAAATATATATATTGAAAAGAATAAGTTCTTTATACAACATGATTTTATCTTTTATAAATAAAATTAACGTAATAAACTCAAACATGTTGTCATTATTATCAGATCCTGGAATATGAAAAGCATCATCTATTTAATTACATAATGATTCATACATATAAATAAAAATTAAAAGATGCTAAACTCATAATAAAACAACTAATTTATAGTAAAATTATATTATACATATAAATAAAATATAATAACTAACTAATATTAAATAAGAAAATAAAAAGTAAAAAATAATGGATTTTTAATTTGATTAATATTAAAACTTGATCAAGGCTTATTATTAAGTGGGGGATTATGATTGATATGTTTATGTATGTTTACATTACATTTATTTTATTCCATTAATTTACCTTTCAACAAAATCAGACATTTTAAATTATTTGCAGTCTCTCTTTAAAAATAATATTTTTATGATTAATTTAATTAAGCTACAATAATCTAGTCAAAAATGAGATAGAATAGAAAATTCTCATATCATTAAAAAAAAATACTAAAATGCATGGGAAGGTGAATTTTTATAATGTAAATAAATTTTTATGAAGTATCTCTTTTTAAATATCATTTAAAATTTATATTATAAAATGTTAAAAAGAAATTAAAGTATGATGAGAAAATTCCCCACAATAATTGATACTTTTTTTTTAAAAATTTTTTTTGTCCATTAATGTTAAAAATACAATTAATATTATATAAAATTTATAATAAACATTTGTTACATTTTTTGAAGAAGTAAAAATTACTCTCATCAAAAAAGAAATAATCATTTAGTATATTAAAAAAAGAAAAAATTTTCAAGGAATAATTTTCAATGTTATATGAAAAAAAAAGTACATATGTATTAATTGATTAAAATGTATAAAGTTCAACAATTGGTAACCTTTATATAAGATAAAAATAACTTAACATTAAACAAATTAGAATGTGATGTAATAAATATAATAAAGATAAATTAAAAGTTTTGTTTTAAATAAGAAAAAATATTTTATATTATATATATCTAAGAAATATTTTATCTACTTTTACAGTAGATAATACTATTATATAAATATAAAAATAAATAATAAAATGTATGGATATTTTAATAGAAAAGTAAAATATAATTAATGAAGTATATTTAATTTTATTTATATCTATCATTATATTACACTTTTTATGTTAATAATAAAAAGATAAAATATGAAAAAAGTAAAAATTGTATTTATTTTTATAATAATATAAAAAAGTTTTTTTTTTTTATTATTTTTAAATTACATTATATATTTTTGTGAAAGTTAAAAATTGTAACTAAAGAAATTAAGGTAACTTTCCTTTTTAAAATAAAAAGGGTTGATTTTTAGTTTTGTGTTAGTTTGAATTAAAAGTATGTCTAATCAGGACATAGATAAACTGTTTAAATTGAATTGTTAGAATATATAATTATGGTTCAATAAGTAGAATATAATATAAAGGAATAAGGTAAAAGTATTTCATTATTTATATATATATAGGTATACTAGACATATCCACTTATAGATTTATATATATCCATATATATATATAAATTAATATATATATATATGTGAGGACACTTTTTATAATTATGCCAAAAGTTGAATTGTCACATGAAAAGTGAGAGTAAATAATGATCATAAATTATTATGGAATGTAGACAAATTTGTGATTGTTAAAAAATAAGATGACTATATTATATATTTTGACATTTAAAATACCATAATATATATAACATTTCTACAATACAATTTGTAATAAAATGTTATTTATATATAAGTCATACAAATTTATTGAATTATTCAAAAAATTTTTTTTTATACTTTTAATGAATAAATAAATATACACATATATATAATTTTAAAAAAAATGAAAAAAGATATTCTATTAAATAATTAATATATTTCAACAAAAAAAAATGAAAAATATTTTTCATTTTTAACAATAATATTAATGTTACAATTAACCTTTTTTATATAAAACTAAAATAACATAAAATAATAGAAACTTAAATAGGGAAGATTAATATTTATGGAAGCTAAGAAAAAGGGTATTTATGAGACATCCTCATCTTGTAAAATAATCTTCTTTACACCAAATCATCTATTGCCAATAAATTACGATAGTTTTATGAGATGACCTTGGTAAAATCTCTTGTTTGAAAGTATTAAAGGTAAGATAATAAATGAATAACAATATTATATATAAATATCTAACTTTTTTTTTTTATAAAATTTTTTAATACTACTTTTAAAATATTATTAAATTTCTAACTTTTATGTAATAATAAAATATAAATAAAATTTTTTTTTCCTTCAATTTTATTAGTATAATTTTTATTTTATTGTATAGAATATATATCTTATAATTTGTTACATTATTTCTAAATAATTATATATTTTTAAACCTATTAATTTTTAAATATATTAAATAAATTATATTAAAATTTTTTTCATCTACTTAATTTAAAAATTTCACAACTATATTTATGATATAAAAATTTAAAAGAGTAAAGGTTATATTAATGAAAAATTAATGTAATGTAATAAATTACTTCATTTAAATTTTTACTTTGAGTTTAAAAATAACCATGAAGGTAAAATAAATCAACTTGGCAATTATGAATAATTGTTTTTACTTTTACTTTTATACATTAAATTTTAAATGTATTAAACAATATAAAGAAATAGTTACATAAATATAAAATAATAACAAAAAAAAAAATAAATAAATAAAGAATTCAAACTGAGTTTAAAAATTATCCCAAGCAATTTGATATCATTGTTACAAGGTCGTATCATTTTTTTTTCTATAAACTCATTCATAAATATATAGTTTATATAGAATTTTTAAAATAAGTAGACTGTTTACAATAGATAATAATTTTGATATAAAAGTCTTAGAAAACTTGAAAATCTGTCAAAATTTACAGCTAATATCTTTAAAAGTAATTACTTTATTTTTTTCTTATGTTATATTATAAAAAAATACATGTTAAGATATATTTAAAAAATAAAAAAAAAATGTTTTTGTATAATATTTAATCAACAAAAAGTAAAGTTTAGAAAGAAATAAAAATTTTCTTAAATACAAATATAAAATATAAGTAAATCTTTTTATACAAATTTATAAATTGATAAATTATTAGAAATATTATCTTATTTATAATAACAATAGGTTGGGAACATGAAAATTATCTTAAACAGTTCATTTGTATATTAAACTAATCAGTAAAGTGAATTTTTGAATAATACAAACAATGAAGATTAAGATTATCACCATATGATTTATGAAAAATAATATTAAACTACTTTGGTATCTTTGTAATATTAAATAAATTATTAATAATATTGTATTATTAAAATATATTTATAATTAAGAAGAAAAGAATGTTATTATATAAATAAGATAAACATATGAATTATTTGAATGATTAAATATCAAAAAATAATTTTCATTTTAGGTTCAACAATTGTTAAAATATATTAAAAATTATTATTATTATTTAATAGAAACTGTATATGATAATTTGTAATATATTTTGACATCATATATAAAAGTATATTTGTCTAAAAGATAATTAATATTGATCATTATGCATGTACATAACATAGATGAAAGACTTTTTCTGCTTATTAAAATCCTTGGTGATTGTCGGCATTATTTTTATAAAACTTATGATTGTAATAACAAATAACCTTCTAAATATATCTTTTGTTGATAAAATTATATGTTTAATAAAGAATAATAGATAATATTTTTATTCTATAGAAATTATTAATAAACAAAGACATTTTTTGTAATTTAAATGAAAATAACATATTAATAACAACTATTCTTTTATATATTTTAATAAATTTATAAAAAAAAAATTAAATGATAATAAATTTTTGTTTATAAAAAAAAGTTATAATTATAAAATAAAAAAAAATAATTATTCTACTTTTTTTTATTACATATATGTATGTATATATATTTATATAAGATAAATAAATTAATGATATATTTTTGAATTAATTAATTGCTCATAACAGATGTAAAAATTTTATATATAAATTACATAAAAAGGAGTCATTGATTAATTGTTTAGCTAATTACCAGTTATTGAATAATACAATAAATTATTTAATTAAATAATAATGTTTCTTTTATATCATAAATATAACATATATTATAAATTAACATTATCATCTTTGTCGATCTAAATCAAGATATTTTAGAAGAAACATAATATATATATATATATGTGTGAAAGAATGAGAATTATGATATATATAAAAAAAAATTATTATCAAGAATGAATCATAAAGTATAGATATAAAAATTCTTAGATATGATTTTGTACATTTAATATGACAAAAGAAGTAACTAGTATATGTCAAAATATTATAATATTAAATGTTTACAAAAATAAAAATGTATTTAATGTTGTTATAAATCAACTCTAACTATTTTATAAAGTGTTGAAAATTTGATACAAATTGAATATTTTATTAATCTCAAGAAAGGTACATCAAATAAATTTTTATTTAATATATTATATTATTATAAATAAGTATAAAAAAAATAGGTTTGTGTGAAAATATAATATTTTAATAAAAAGAATATGATAACTGTGCGAAGAAATAAATATTTTATCTTTAATATATCTTTTGTAGTACGATATATAATAACATTTAAATCAAATTTATAACGCGTATTATTTTTTTTTTTAGTTAAATACAAAATAAGATACAAATAAATTTTTTAGTGTATTTATATTGAATAAATTAAATATATAATAAATATTAAAGAAGTATATATATAGAGAAAAATTTTTTTTAAAAAAAAAAAAACTACATAAAAGATAAATGTTCATGTTTATTGTTTTATTAAAAATGCAGTTATAGTTTTATGAATTATATGGAAGATTATATAAATAGACACCTTAACTTTTAACAAACATATATGTATTAAATTCTCATCAATCTTTACCTATTATAACTCTTACTTTCCATACTAAGATTATAAAAGTTTAGATAGAAAGGTATATAATAAATAGATATATATAGTTCAAGGGATACAATCATTGTTGGCAAATAAATATAAAAAGTTAATAATGACAGATCAGGACTGTTATGGGAGATTTTTATTTACATTAGATTACAGAAACAATTTCCTCTTTATTTAAGTAAAGTTAACAATACCTTATAAAAGTAAATTTAATGATGCGATAATATAATAAAACATAAAAATGATTCGAGCTTAATGACAAATACCATTTTAAATTGTTAACTAATCATTGTTACTAAAAATTTTTTTAACTTTTTTTAAGGTTATTTTATTTAAATACAAATATAAAGAATATCTATAAAAATGAGTAGTAAAAATTTTTACATTTAGCGATACACATTTTAGTTTAAAACGAAAAAAAAAACATGTCACATTAAGGGTTAGATTTTTTTTATAATGTTAATTTAATTAGGCGAATCTAGAAATTAAAAAATTATGTGACTAAATTTGTAACATTTAATAAGATACATTTATTAATTATATTATATCATATAATTATACAACCTTTTATTGACTGTTTTTTTTTATCTTATTGTATAGTAAAAGAAAAACATCAGAAATGTTACATTATAAATATTATGAGACATTTATAAATATAGTAAAAATTAAATGAAATGTTTACTTTAAAAATTGAAAAAAAATAACACATAAAAATGTGAAATGTATTTTAAATACCTTTTTTTTAAATTTTTTTTTCTATGTAAAATAAGTCTAGAAAACAAATAATATATTTACAAAAATTTAAAAAAAAAATCTATAATATATAATATACAACTTATATATTTAATTGTTAAGTATTTTTAAAATAATTGTTTAAAAAAAAAAAGAAATTTTATCCTAACATTTATGAAAGGTGGTAAATAATAATATATACATATTTTTATATCTCCTTTTCAATTTTTTCTCTTGAAAAAAATTAATAAAATTGTTAGTATAAATTAGTAAGGTATTTGACATGCTTCAATATTCACTTTTTTAATATATTACTTTAATATAAAATTTATTAAAATATTTTTATTAAGTTAAATATAAAAAATTATATTCTAACAAGTTAATAAAGTAAATTTATATATAATTTTATAAATACAAACTTAGAAATATATCTTTATATATTATTTATTTTTAAAAAAAAAAAAATATTTTAATTATTTTTTTATTTATAAAGTTAAGACTTTATAGCGACAATACTGTAAATATAAACATTTTAATATAATATATTATTTCAACACTAAATGAATAATAATTAAAATTATGATAAAAATGGTGATTTTAATTTTTTTTGATGGTATATAAATATTTTTAAAAATTTAAAGCCAATTAAATAGTTAATAAAGATAATTTTTATTACTGACAGTATTACTTTATAAATTTCTAATAATCCCATAAAAGATTATTTACAATATATACTTAATTAAAAATATATTTAGACATTATAATAAACATTATTATAATCGTTCTTTCATATCAATAAATAGTTTCTTATGTAATATTTTTTTGATAAAGTAACTACTTTTAATAAAATTATCATAAGTATCAAAGATTTTTATCTTAAAATATATTTTATTATCATTTGTTATCAAATAATAAGATAAAATATATTTTTTTTTATAAAATTATATTTCTATCGGTAATCCTATAAAAATCTAGTTAAATGTAATGTAAAATAAAAAATTTTATCAATAGATAAAAAAAACATTTAAAGTAATACTGTTAATTTTATATTCCATATGTCAAAAATTTGTATGAAAATATTTTTTAAAAAAATAAAATTTTAATAACTATTTAATAACTAATTATTAATTAAAAATTGATATCTGAAAAGTTTATTAATTAATAATAATACAAATATCATTTTAAAAAGCTAATACATTTTAATTTTTTTATTTTGAAATAAATTTATTTTGAAATTATTTATACAATTAATATTAAAATGTCATTTAATTTTATTAAGATAAAAAAAAATGACATATAACAATAAATTATTTTAGTTATCATTTTTTAAAACATGAATAGAAAACTGACAGATACCATTGATATTATATTTGTTCGTTCCTATATACATAACTTTATAGCTTCCACTAAAAAAAAATAATATTTAATAAAAAAAAAATATATCTTACAGTTTAAAATATCCACCGCTATTAAAATTTACATAAAAGTTGCTAAGATCAGAAAAATTTTTAAATATTTCTTCTCCTTTATTTGGTTTCCATTCTACAATTGCTCCATCAGTATCTGTATATTTATAAATATCTTTGGGACAATTTTTAACAGTAACAGAATAATCAATATTTAATAAATATGAGGGTATATTATTTGTATCATCACGTAATATATTAAAATTATTATTAATTATATTATTATTATCATTTTCTGAACATAATCCTGGTTCAATTTTGACAACATATCCATTACTTTTTGATGAATCCGTATAATCTGACCAACCAACAATTGGAGGTCTACTACCATTATAGGAACATTTTGTAGCCAGATTAAGAATTTCTTTATCACTTAGTAAATTTGAATAATATTCTACTAATGTCATTTCTCCTTGATATTTTGATTTATAATTTAAAGATTCACCTAATAATATTCTTAAGTATCGTTCTTTAATTTTTAATGGTTCAATACCTTGATTTGCTGATTTAAAAAGTAAACCATTATAAAATAAATCCCATGATGTTGTTTGATATTTTCGTAATTTTGGTGATCTTAAACATAAATGTTGCCATATATTAGGTATTAAATTATAATTAATAGTAATTTTTTTTTTATCATAATTTAATATTACTCCTTTTAATGTAAAATCTATAATTGATTTTTTAATTCTATTACCATTATAAGTTCCAACGACAATAAAAGATATATCTTCTTTTTCATTTATACTAGGTTTAATCCATCCACATATTGTTGTTTCATTAAGAAATGAACTTCTAAATACTGGTGAAAATATTAATTGTTCATTTGTATTAGTTTCTTTTATTTCATTTGATTTATTATATTGTGAATAATAATCAAAATCATAAAATTTAGTAGGTGTAAAAAATAAATTATAATTATTTTTATTTTTTTCTATTTTATTTTGACATTTATCTCCATCATAATTATCATTACATTCACATATTATATTTTCACCACGTAATGAATGGCAAACACCACCATTCATACAATATGATATTCCTTTATTTTCATATTCTAAACATAAATTAATAAATTGTGAACAATTAGGACCTGTATATTGATTTGAACAGATACATGTATAAGATGAATCATTTTTTGATATACAAATTCCATTATTTTGACATGGATCATTTGTACAAACTTCTTTATCAATATAACATCCTTTTCCCATATATGATGAGTTACATAAGCATGAGTATCCACTAATTTCATTATTAGAACAAATTCCATCATGAAAACATGGTTTAAATTGACAATAATCAATTTTTTTTTCACATCTATCACCATAAAACATTTTTGAACATTTACATATTGGAAATAAAGATCCAATAATTGATAAACATGAACCTCCATTTAAACAATAATTTTTATTTTTTTCACATATATTAACAGGTGTTTCACAATGTTTTCCTTTCCATAATAACATACATTCACAAAAAGGTTTATTATTTTTTATAATACATTTACCATGATTATTACAATAACTTTTATCACCACCAACAATCTTACATATATCATAACTTTGTTCACATTTTTTACCATTTAAACCATCTTTATATTTACAATAATAATTTTTATTATTAATTAATTTACATTTACCATCATTTTGACATGGATTATTTTTACATAAATTATTATCACCTATTAAATGTTTATCCATACATGTACTACATTTGTTATTATAATCATATAATGGTAAAAATTCTTTATCCATTAAACATCGTTTATTTTTATTACTATTACAATTTAAACTTTGTAATTGACAATTTAAACCATAATAACCATCTTTACATTGACATTTTAACATATTATTTTCATAAATACATATCCCATCATTTTTACATCCACCAATTGAATCACAATTAATTAAATTATTATTATTAATTTTTTTAATACATTTTATATTATTAAATATTTCACCATCTTCATCTATCCATTCACCATATTCATTACATATAATATTTTTATTAAAATTTTTTTCATATCCATATATACAATCAAGTTGTAATGTATCATTAAATTTATATAATCTTGGTTTTGTTAATAAAGAATTTTCAATAACTTCTTGATAACATTTTATTTCATCACATTGATAATTATTATAATTCCATTTTCCATCTAAATTACATTGACTTTTATCACTACCATTTGTTATCTTAAATCCATCTGGACAAATATTTTTTTTAACATCTAATACATTATATGTTATTGAATTTGTTGATGAGGAACATTTAACTTTTTTACATATAGGTATAGGATAAAAAATTTGTTTTTCATTACAATATGCTGTATAATTTTTGTTTGATGATATATAACCAATATTACATCCATATACTAATTTTGACGATATTGTATATCCATCAATTGAATTAATATATCCATTTTCAATATATGGTAATGGACATAATAATTCTATACATTTTGGTATCTTTGATGACCATTTACCACCAATTAAACATTCTACAGATGTTGATGTTTTTGGTGTTAAAATTTTTTTATTAGAACATTTAAAAATTAAATTACTTGTTATTGGATAAATATTTCTATTTTTTATATTTGATGTTTGTAAAATATTTTCAATTAATAATCCATTTAATTCATTAGGTAAATAGCAATCAATTGAATAAATAAATTTAACTTTAAAATTACTTGTATTACTTCTTATTTTTATCATTATTTCATTATTATTTGGAGATAGATGAAATCTATATATTTTTTGAAATGATATTAAATTATCAAGAAGAAAATTATCTTTTAATCCTGATATTATAACATAACTACCATTTATAAAATTTTTTATATAAGGTATAATAGAAATATAACAACCATTTGGTGTTTTACTACATGGAGGTTTTATAATCCATGAACAATTAATTGAAATATTTTTTGATGATAACATTTGATGATAATTAGGTGAAAAAATTTGCCCAAAATTTGTAATATTATGAATAATAGATAAACATGAATTTTCATAAAATCCTTCAAAAATTATTGTTGTATTTCTTTTACCTTTTGTTGAAATTTCTATTTCAAGTGGTTCTTCTAATGATATCAATGATGTTGGTAAAAAAGTATCTTGTAAAAAAAAAGATTGATTTATAAAATTAGAACCTAATTTTATTGAAAAAAATGTTTTAGAATCATATAAAATATTTGTTATTGTAAATGTTTTAATTTCATTTTCATTATTATTAATAAACCATTTATGTTGTAGTGTTTCATTAATTATAAAACCAACTTTATAAAAATTAATTATACCATTATTATTGTTTAAATAAGTAACATCATTGTTATCATTCATTGTTTTATAAAAAATATTTAAATAACCAGGATTTAATAAATTTCTATAATAAGTTATACTTAATTTATTGCTATTAAATTTCCATGTATCATCTAAATTTGTTATATTTTTATTTGTAAGAAAAAATATTTCATTATTTGGTTGAGAAATTGATATAACTTCATTATCTTGTAAATGAACTGTTATAAATTTTAACATAATATTTTCATTTTTATCCTGATTAATTTCCCAATTACATTTTTCAGTACCTTTATTTAATTTTTTATTAATAGGTGACGTAATATAACCATTTTTTTGTTTATTGTCATATATTATTGTTGTGTTACTTGAACATACACAATCTATTTCATCACTGTTATCAGGACAATCTGGATAACCATTACATAAAAATATTTGTGGAAGACATTTTGAATTATTTTTACACCTAAATTCATCTAAATATTTTAATAGTATATATATATAAAGTAATATTTTTTCTTTATCTAACTAACCTTTGAAACAAGAAAATGTTTCACAAATAAATGATTTTTTATCTAAACATTCATTAACATTATATTCAATATTTTCTTTTAATAAATTATTTTTTTTAACACTTATACATAATGATTTATTTTTAACATATTTTTTATTATCTTTTAAATTAATATTTTTAGCTTTTACATCTAAATTTGAAAACCATTCAAAACTTGATTTATTTAAGGTTAAATTTTTATTACCAATTTTTGCTGTTAAATTAAGGTCATCATTTAATAATTGCCAATTATTCCAAAATTCATTATCATTATGTTGTTGAATATTGTTAAAAAGTGATTGAATAATACTTGTTTCTGTTGTAGTTAATAAAAAGCTATTAAATAAATTTGATTCCATACATTGATTTGAGGCATCTTCCCATGAAAGTTTTGATAAAATAATTAAAAAACAATATGTACCTATTTTTAACCAATTTTCATTGGGACAAACAAAAAATGATGAAGCATTTCCATAATTAATTTCATAATTATCATTATTATATACATTTATTGATTTTAAAAATGTTTTTAAACAAAAAAATAGGCAAATAATAATATAAAATTTTTTTTTCATTATTATATTTTTAATTAATTAATCACATAAAATTTAATATTTTTTTTATAATAGAAAATATATTATAATAAAATATTTCATAATATTAAATGAATAAAAACTTTTAATTTAAAAATAAGATATTAATAAACTCTTTAAAGCTATGTTTTAAATATTACAAAAGTATATGTAGAAAGAATAAAGAACACTTAAGATAATTGTTATGTTCTGGTAAATTGATTTTCATTCAAGATTATGGTTAAATAGATATAAGATAAATTATTTTTGTTTAAAAATTTTTAAGTTGTAGAAGAGTGATCTAATTGAATATCATTTTTCATTATTTTATAGATATTCTCAAGTTACTATTATTAATTCATATATATAGATATTCTTGTTTTTTTTTTTTAAATGTTTTATTCTTCAAATTATAACTAAAATATACAAACTTTTATATAAGTGTGGTAAAAATGTTGTTATAATAAAATGATATGAATATAAGTTAATTATTATACAAAATATTTTACATTTTTAATAGTTTTTTTTTTAAACAACAAAAAAAATAATATATTGACAATGTTGATTTTTAAGAAAAATAATATTAATTGACATTGGAAATACGAACATCTTTACAAAAACGCATACAATCATTAAAATTATCAAAGTTATTTGGGTTTCCTTGACTTCCATAGTATGTAAATATCATACATGAATTATATTCTTTAGCAAAAAAGTATCTTGGTGTATGACTACCAACTGTTGGAAATTTACCTGCATCATAATCAAGATTACAAACATAATTTGAATCATAACAACATTTATCATCAATACAGGTTGAATTTTTTGGACAATTAGAACATGTCAATTGTACACCATTTATATCAGTAGCTGCCCATATACCAGAATCACATTTATCAATTTTTTTTTTACCTGTTGAAGTTGTTGTACCACTACAAGCTTTTTTACATTTTTCAGATGTATCAAATCTATTATTATTACCATCACAACCTTTATACATAAATGGTTGACAAATTTTTGTTTTTGTATCATAATAAAATTTCATCATTGATGGTTTATCACATTGTGTACCAACATTCTTTGCTAAAATATATTTTAAAAAAATTATAATTATATAAAAAAAAGAATATAAAATACATACGTAAAAGACAATCATCATTTCCTGAGGTAAATATAATAGATCGAATAAAAAATATTAATATAATTAAATACTTCATTGATTTGTAAATAACTTTATTATTTAATTTGTTAAAAAATATATTAATGACATTTTCTTATAACTATTTATACTTCTAATTTCTTTAGTTTACCTTTAATTTCCATGACATTTTATTATTTTGCTTCCCCCTTTAAATTTCTATACTAACATAAGGTGGAGTTTTCTTCATTGAAACATATTATTTTTTGTATTTAATTAAAAAAAAGTTTATTTGTAAATAAATATATAGACATGATTTTTATTAAAAAAAAAATTAAAATGAAAAGTTTTTTTTCTCTATACAATGATAATAAATGAAAAAAAATAATTTAACACTTATAATTTAACAAAAAGGTAAAATTATTTTTACAAATATATATATATTGTTTGAATTTATTAAATAGAAAATTCTTGTTTAATACCTTTAATCATATTTTTAAACAATAAAATAGGTGAGAGTATATTTCTACATTATATTATTAGTATGTTAAGGAAAAAAAAACTGGTTTTAAATTAAAGAAGCTTTCATATTTGATTTTAAAATTGTTAATTAAAAAGCAGTATGTGATTAAAGAGGTATTTGATTTGTAAACATTAAAGTTCATCTAAGTATTATTGATATTCTTTTTATTAAAACATTTAATTTTTTTCCGATTTTCAATTTTTCGACATCTAGATAAAATTTAATGATTCTTTCAAATTTTATTATATTGAAAGAAAAGATTATGCTTTTAAATTTAAAAAATAATATTGACAATTGTAAAATTTCAACTTTCTTATTCTAAACAGATACTTTCTACATCTTTTTTTTCATTCAATATTTCATTTGATTGTAAAACATTTTTTTCAGTTAAATAATTTTCTAATTTACTCTGAATTTGAAAACAACTTAGGAATTATTTTCATTCTTATGATACTCTTCTGATGAATTTCCCTCAGCAGATATTTCATCATCATCAATATTTGCAATTGTTTTTAAAATGAAGCAAAAAGAAAAGATACTTGCAAAAACTACAATTATAAGGAAAATAAAAATTATAAAACAAATAATTACAGTTGTGTGTTCTTTAAAATATTCATTTGAAAAATAAACACATATTATATCTGATAAATCACAACTTTTTTTACTTAATTGCATGTCATTTTCTTTTGATTCAAAACTTTTTGTCAAATTTTCACCATTTTCTGCGACAGAATTATTGATATGTTCATTAAGTAAAGAACCATATTCAAAGTAAATTGGAATAAAACCTTCCGTTGAAATATTAAAAATCTTAAAAAGAAAAATGTTTTTAAAAAAAATAGATATTTTTTTTATCTTACAAAAAAATGTATTAAAATTTGAAATAATTGTTTCCACAAAAATGACATCTTCAGAAAAAGTTATCTACTATAAGGATATAAGATATAATAAAACAAAAGAAAAATAAAAAAGAATATTTTTATAATGATTCCAATAGAAGAATATTAGAAATAATAATTTATTTTTAATATACCTTCATTTTTACAAATTTGACATAAAATTAAATTAAGCTTATAAATTAAAGATACCCTTTATCTGTCAATTTTATATAGTTGTTAATAAAAGAAAATAAATTATTCTTCAATTTTATTTTCTTATAAATCATCAAATATAATATTTATTAACATTTTAATAACATATCACATTATATTTAAATTTTTTTATCATTTAATTATATTCTCCTGTGATATATATTTTTCATTTTTTAACCAACAAATAATTATCATTTTTTTAAATTATTACTTGTTATACACATTTTGAAGAATGATTAATTGTATAAAATAAAATATATTTGCATTATACTTAAAGTCTATCATTTTATATTACAGAAAATAAAATTATACATCTATATTTCAATTTTCTATAATTGTTTATTATTAAAAAAAATAAACTTATAATAAATTTTAAGATATAATATAAAAAAAAACAAATACAAACATTTATTAACAATTAATATAATAAAAAGTATATTTAAAATTACTTTATAAAAGAATTTTTAAATTTGAATTTATTAATTATTATAACAGAAATAATTAAACTTTAATTAATTTAAATTATATAAGAAATCAATTAAAATGCTTTTTCAATTTACTCTTTTAATAATTGAGTTTTTTTTTCATTTACAACAATTTTTTTAAATTTTAAAATTATAATATTTTGAACATAAAACTACAAATTATTTACTTTAAATAGATTTTTTAATATTTTTTTAAGAAAGTAAAATATCTTTGCTGAAAAAAAAATTATTTATTTATCCAAAAAAAATGTTTATATCTTAAATATTACATTTTATTCTTAAATAATCTATAAAATAAAGTTGTTAAAGTTGTAAATTCAATATAATAAAAAAAATAATGTTTTAAAAGTTTATTTTATAGTTGATAAAGTAATTCATTAATAAAAATTACATTTTCATATAGAAATTAAAAATTGATTAAAAGATTTTTATATATTATATTAATTAATCTTTATCGTTTTCAATTTTATAAAATTTCACAGAATGTCTAAAGGTTATTGACGTAATTATTGACCGTATATTATCGAGATTTCTTATTAAACATGATATAGTTGTTGTATTGGCAATTGATGGTGAGTAATAGCAATATAATGGTACCAAAATTTCAAATAAAAATGTTAATAAAAAAAAAGTAATAAAATAAAGTTTAAATCCTTTTTTTGTCATTCTAGATGTATAATTTGACTTACAAAAATCATTATTTTTTTCTTCATAATAAGAATACTTTATAATTTTTATTGATTTACTCTTTTTTTTATCATTTTTTTGAATATTCTTATTATTTATAATATCATATCCAATATAATTAAAAATAACACATAAACTTAATAACATTCCTGATGATATAACTACTGATCCAAAACGTATTTTTGAGGTAAGAATAAACAACGTTAAATCTTGAAGAGTAAATGATTCAAATTCATAATCACTTATTTTTTGAAATAAAAGTGGAAACAAATTTGTAAGATATAAAAATTGTGCACCAGGACCTAATAAAATGCATAATGTATATATAATTTCATTTGAAGCTTCAACAATACTTTCATCATCTTTGATTTTCCAATTACCATATCTATTTACAACAATACTTTGCCATATACCAAATTTAAAACTATTTGAAACTTCTTCTTGAAATACTCCCAAAATACCATAATTATTTGTTTCAAGTAAATATTTAAAATCTATAGATACTTGTGATATTAACACATCAAAAGAAATTAATGCAATTCCTTTTAAAAAATCAAAAAATTGAATACATATTACCCATATATTTTCAGTTGATATTGTATATTTTCTTTTATATATAATCACATAAATAAAAAATTGCATATTACTTAAAACACAACACCATGATGTTATTTTTAATATAGAATCCATTTTTTCATCCTATAATAATAAATATATTTTAAAATGTTTTAGAAATTTATATTATAAATGATATATAAAATAAAATGTAAAATTATTAAATATAAAAAATATGATAACCGATAGATAAAATTATATGAAATTAATTTTTTTTTAACATAACTAAAAGTATTATTTTTACATATCCGTTTTTACCTTTATTCATTTTAGTCTTTTTTTAATCATAGAAATTATAAAATCATAAAGAAATTTTGTTTAAAAATAAACACATTTATTTAAATAGTCTGTTTTAATAAAAAATGAAAAGATTTAATATTTAAAAACTAATTATTTGCCTTCTTAATATATATAAATTAAATGAGATATTTTATAACAGGTGATAATTTTTATTAAAATAGAGTAAATATAATTTAGATAAAAATCAAAAAAAAAAATATCATTTGATATGATGTTTTAATATATACTTTACAAAAAATGCTATCCTAAAAATAAAAAAAATAAAATTTAACATGTATTATTTTTTCTTAAATTTAACTGTTATTCATAATTTTTAATAAATAATGATGTATTAATTAGCTTTAAATTGTATAATTTACAATATATAATATTGCAAATAATATATATAATAATTACTAACAAGAATAATTATATTAAAAATTAATAAATCCAATTTGATAAATTATTTATTGCGAATGACATTAAAAAAGGTTTATAAACATTTTAAGTAAATAATTTTTAATAATATATTAAACAACAGGAAAAAAGTATTTTTAGTAAAAAAAATTATTATTTACACAATAATAAGATTAATATAAAAAACAAAATGATAGTTAGTTGTATTTGATAAAAAAATTTTTAGTTAAAAGATATATTAAAAAAAAATGTATAAATAAAGCAATTTATTAAAATTATCTTTATTTTTTTTCATATAAACTTTATAAAAGTCTATATTCGAAATTATTTTGCACTTATGATTAAAAATAAAAATAATATTATATGTGTTTTTTTAAGAAAAATAGTTTAATAGAATAAGACTTTTATTTTTATTTTTGTATTCATTTATAAAAATAATTTCATATTGCTTTTATTTAATTTTTTTTTTTTTCAATCAACCATATTTTATTTTAAATTACTTATATTTTTTTTTAGCACAAATATTCATTTATCTTATTATAAACAATATTTAGCAAAGAAGTTAATAAAACATAAAAGACAATATATTAAAAAAAAAAAAATTAAAAATACCTAAAACATTATTGAATTAAATTAAATTATTTTCAATTCTTTAATTATACTTTACTATCATGTAATTTAATATATCAAATTTTTAACATCTTTATTCTTTTTATTTTTAAATTTGTGATAAAATTTAAATGTCATCTTTCAGTAAAAATTATTTTTTCCATACAAGTTATTATATATAAATCGATGAAGAATGTGATATATATTTATATATTATTATTATTTTGCAGACGAAGTATTTTGTCGCAATTTGACGCACATATTTTAATATTACCGCAGCCAATAAGACTTTATATCACAGACTATCAATATTATCATATTAATAGAAAAACAAATTTTAAAAAGAAATTAAAAATGTTAAAATATTCTTAAAATTAATGTTATAAAGTACATAAAATTAATTCAAACTTTTATATTTAATATTAAAATTCAACAACAATGATAAAAAAAATACGATAATACTTTAAAAAAAAACATTTCCAAGTATTTATTATTAAAAATTATTAAAATGTTTATGTTTTACAGTAAAGATAAGATATATATTTTTCTATTTTATCTAATGATATAATATGTGGTTTATAATCGTAAACATCAGGAAAGTAGACACAATTTGTATACTTATCAAGATATCCATAAAAATAATCATTATCAAAATTTATTTGTACTGGAATTCTTCCTAGTCTTGATTCTAATTGATAATCGTTTCCTTTATAATAACTACTAGAAAAAATACAATTATTACTGTCAAAAGAATTTCTATTAAAAATTCTTGTTTGTTGGCAATCTTTTATTGTTTTTCCATTTTCAACATATAACATACAATATCTTATACCTTCAAATGGTATTACAGGTCCAAAAGTAATTAAACCATTTCTAAGTGTTTTATATGATATATGAACATACTTATTTTCATCATTTTCAATAATAGGCATTTTTTGAAGAAAATCAACATTATCACGACATTCATTTCCCCAACAATCAGTTAAATAATCATCTATACTCCATGAAAAAATTAATGTAGAATAAAAAAATAATAAAATAATAGCTTTCATAATTTTTAAACATATTGAATTTATTAATAAATTTTAATTTTAAATAATTTTTAAATTATTAAAAAAAATAACTTTTCTTTGAATTTTACATTCATAAATACCATTTAGATCATAACATTTAAAAATAATACATAACATTACTTTTGCAATATTTTTACAATTAATAATGAATTCCGATGATATTTTATAAGGTATTTAAATACTTTAAATATTTTAAAAATCAAATTATTTATTAATAATTTATTTAAATGATAAAAGACTTTTGATATTGTATAAAAATTATTTTATTTCAACTTTTGATTATATTATTCAAAAAATTTTGTCATACAAATTAAAAAATACACAAAATGTACAGTATCTTGATGGCATAATTAAAACTTATTGAATCAAAAATTAATTACAGGAAATTACTTATTTTTAACTTTTGATATTTAATAAAGTATAATTTGAAATGATTATTTAAAGAAAATCACTTCTTTATACAGCATATTATATTGTATTTTCAAGTGGATTTTTTTTTTGTTATTAAATATATAAAGATAATTAATTTTCTGTTTTCATCTAATAATAACATACAAAATAGATAGTATTGTTTTAGTGATAGCTAAAAACTTTAAAGATATTACAAGTTGAAGTGTTTATAGAATATATATATAATGAACTAGTGCATATATTTATAAAGGAACTAGTGCATAAAATGTAAAAATTTAATAATTTATAAATTAAAAAGTTAAATTTTTTAATAAGTATATAAAGCATTTTTTTTGAAATTTTACCCATTTATGGTAAACATTAATTATAACATTAAAAGTAAAAAAAAATTTATTTTTATAATTTTAAAACTGTTTTTTTTAACATTTTATAAACTTTTTTAGTCATTTTGATGCACTAGTTCATATTCTCTATCCATTAATCTAATAGTTAGACATTTAGAATAACAATTATTGTTTTGATTATTATATTCCTATTGTATGTTTTAATGCATAAATAAGGATCTTAAATTGTTATACAAATATGGTATTGTATATTAATTTATTTTTTTTTTCTTTTATTCATTTGTTATATATAATTTTTAAAAATTTTCATTTTTCATTTTTATAATTTAAATTAAATTAAATTATACTTGATACTTTAATTTATCTTAATATCTTTTATTTTATTTAATTTTTTTTAATAATTTATAAAAGTTTTAATCAAATTAAATTAAATATTTGATTATTAATTTATTATTAAAAAAGTTGGTCCCTGAAAATGAACATAATTTCTATTACTTTATATATTTTTCTATTACATTTACAGTGCTCCTCTTTATAGTTGTCTGTTTTTATACAAGCCAATGATATTCATAACAAACTATAACCAGCAACTTTGTACACTATCATTGCCTTTATCTAAGTCTCTATCAATGCAAACAACCTAGACATTGTGTTTTCATATTAAGTAATAAAATAATTATAAATTCAACTTTTTTTATCTTATATAAACATTTATAGTGATTGATATATAAGATATAACAATGAAGTTTTTATAATTAATAAATTTCATACTATTCTTTTTTTTTTTTGAAAGTTATCTTCAAAGCTTTTATTTTTATGACTAATAATTATATTAAAAGGAATTATATTATTAAAATTTAAATAAATTAAGTAATGATATTTAGTAAATTCATTGTTACCAATTATTTTTACTTTAATTGTATATTTTTATTTCAATTGTCATATGAATATTAAAGCGCTTTAATTCTTTTTATATTATTCTTATTACAGTAACCCGAGAAATAGATATTAATATAAGTAAAATTACTTTTAAAAATAAAAAAATTCAAAATTATTATTTTAATTTGAATATGAAAGTCCCTTGTAGTTGTTAAAATTTTAACTTTTCACATAATATATAGTTATTTTAATAAATAAGGCATAGAAAAATTTTTATGGTTAAAAATAGTTTATTGTAATTTTATATGTTTTTTTCTTTAACTAAGATGATGGAGAGGCAATTGGACAATTAGGGTCTATGGTCTGAAAAATAAATTAATAATCCTTTACATAAATTAATAAACTCACATTGCACAATTTATTCAAAAATATAGGCATCATTTGTGGTATCATATTAACTATAGAATCAGAAAATGCACTACATGTTCCACCGGTACACATTTTACTTCCAGGTTTACATAAATCAAGTTTATTACACACTTCAGTAACTGCTTTAGCTGCTGCTTTTAAAAATTGTACTGATGATGTATTTGGTGCACCATCACCTCCAGTTATCTTTCCAATAAATTTAACCATCTCAGCACATGTTATACATTTTATTTCTTCACCAGTACTATCTTTTTTTTGGCTTTCAAATATTTCATTCCCTTTTGGTAATTCTTTATAAGCTAAAAATAAAAAATTATAATTATAAAATAATAATAAAAAAAAAAATAATAATTTACATATTCCACATGCTGCATTAGAGTCAATTTGTAATGATAAACGAAGAATAGTTCTTTTACCAATACCTTTTCCAATATTAAGTAATGAATCTATTTTTTGTACACATTTCATTACATCTTTTTCACTTTTACATACATCTAATGAGTATACTTTTAAAAGATTAATAAAATTATCGACATTATCATAAAGATATCTACCACCAACACATGCAATATCCATATCAATAGGTTGTGTATTATCATTACAATATTCATTACAATCATATTTATTCATAAAATCAATTGTTTTTTGATATCCAAAATTAATTATTTTACCAAGAACAGTTTTACATAATAATTCATATCCTTTAGGTACTAAGTTACATTTATTTTCAATATTTAATTGAAAATCATTAATTGGAAATGATTCATCAACAATATTTTCACCTAATTTACATAATGAACATGAATTACTTATAACATTTATAAATGTATTAGCAGCTTTTTTTGACAATTCAAATGAATTAATTTGTATACTAGAAATTATAGTGATCAAAAGAAAAATTGAAATATACATAATTATTATAAAAATAACGAAAAATAATAAAGGAATTTACTTTTTCATTTTCTGATAATTTTGATAAGTATAATATTAAAAATTTTGATAAGCTGAAATTATTAAATTGATCAAAATTATTATTTTCTGTTATCAAATATAGAGATTAATTATATAATTATACATGTCTTATCAATCTTCATAATAATTGACATTTTTAATATTTCATTTCAATGCTCTTATTTACTAAATTATTTTAACATTTTTTTTTTATAATAATTTTATATTAAAAAATTTATTAGAAAAAAAATAATTGATATCAGTGTTCTAAAATTTTTTTTTTATTTTATTTTTATTTTTTTTAATTTATACATTTATAAAATTTTATGATTAAGTAACATTAAACCTTATCCAATTTTTTGACTGATAACAATGTATTTATTATAAAAAAAAAAGAAGTGTCAAAGGCTTTCTTTAAACAATCTTTATGTATATAAATAATTTTAATGATATAACTAAAAATTTAAATGAAAAAAAAATGTCTGGTATCAAATTGATGATGGATGCAAACAGTTTAAAATGTTTCTTAATTTTACTTTTGTCCAATGTTACCTTTTTACATTATTGGTAATTACATATATTTTAAATAATTATTTATGAGTTTAAATTCATTTGATGAGTTATTAAATAATGTTTATCGTCTTACTGAACAAGATGATTATGATGGTATGGCTGCTAATAGACAAATTATTGAAAATTATTTAATTAATAATAGATATAGTTATGCTTTACAAAGTATATTTCAACAATTAAAAAATCGTTCATTTACAACATCTGAGGTACAATTTAATCAAGATATGATTATAAAAAATAAAGTATTAGATAATAAAATAGTAAGTTATTACTGATACTTGTTATATTTTATAATATTTAAGGAACAAATATGTTTTAATCAAAGAAATTGTGCCTTTTCAGATGATCAGTATGATCGTTCATTAGCAAATAAAAATATTGAATTGGTTAATCATTATACAAATATATCAAATAATTTTGAGAATGATGCACAAAAATTAAGGATTACACTTCAAGAAACTTTAAATGCTCAATCATATATAAGACCTATAACTGAAAATGATAAATGTAAAGCATTTAATAATATTGAAAAAAAAATATCTATTAATAGTGGTTTATTAAAAGAAGAATTATTAAATTATTTAATGTATATAAATGTTCAACATAATAAAAAACGTGGAAGAAGAAATTTTTCTAAAGAAGCAACAGCAATACTTGAAAAATATTTTAGTGAACATATAGATAGACCATATCCTGATGAGCATGATAAATTATTACTTGCAGAAAAATGTAATTTAACTACAACACAAATAACTAATTGGTTTGGTAATAAACGTATAAGATGTATGAGGAAAAAAAAAATTACTAATGAAAAAGAATAAAACTATTAAAAATATATAAATATTTTTTAAAATTATATAAAAATTTATAAATATATATATATATATATATACATATGTATATGACAATTGTAGTTTTAAAATATAATTTATATAAGAATGTTTTTATTACAATATTTAATCAAAAAGTTTTATTCATAATTTTTACCTATTATTTGATTGTGATGACTCAAATAATTTTATTACTCACATAATTTCTTTTTCACAATTTTACTTATTTACTATGTTTACAAGAATATATTTCAAACATGAAAGTATAGGACAAAACATTGTAATAATTTTTAATTACCAAACTTTGAACATTATACTAATATTCAATTGTCAATATTATAAAGTTTAACATATTATATTATAACAATAAGGTATAACTTTAACTTTTGAGTAATGAAAAGTTTAAGTATTATAAATTTCATGAATTATAAAACCATTGGTCATTTTTAGCTTTAAAGATTAGATTAAATTTTTTTGGATATTTTATATTAAAATATTTTTGTAACTTTATATATATATATTTAAAATATATAACTTTCAATGATTTATTGGATATTAATACTATTATTTATAATAATTAATAATATTATAATATATGCTTCTGTACCTATAATTACATTACATGATGGACATATTACATTAAATGATTATCTTTTAAAAAAAGAATATCAAGGTACCATTACTCCTGGAAAGCCATATACAATTGATATATATTTGTCGCAAAGTCAACATTATGATTATGTTATAGAATCTTGTGTATATAATAATAAGACTACATTTATATCAAATAATGGGTATTTTTTTTTAAATTATTTTTTTTTATATTAATTTTAATTTGTAGTTGTATAAATGCTGACAAAATATTTATTGATAAATGGGAAACAACTGATTATGGATTTCCAAATAGTTTAAAACGAACATTAATTCATTTTATATCTCCAGAATCATCATTATATGTTCATTGTTTATTAAGATTAATTGAGTGTTGTTCATGTGCTGAAGTATGTTGTGTTAATTTTTAAAATTATTATTTATATATAAATATTTTTAGAAATCATGTGAAAATTCATCAGGATATAATTATTATCCCTATACACCATATCAATTAATAATGTCTATACCACCAACAATTTCTCCACCAACTGCGGAAACACCACCACTTTTACCTAGTTTTACTGGTCCAGCATTTTCAAATATAATTCCTCAACAACTTCCTATTGAAAAAAATAATACAACAACTTTATGGGACCAATGGTGGTTTTGGTTGCTATTAGTTTTAGCATTTCTCCTCCTTTTTTGTTTACCATGCCTTCTTGCATTATTTTTATTATATCGAAAAAAGAAAATTAAAGAAAGAAAAGATAAAGTTTTTGTGAAAGATAAAAATGGATATATTGATACTGATAATAAAAATGTTGTGAATGACCAAGTTACACAAACATTAAAAGATAATAATAATGAAAATAAAAAAAATTTAAAAACATTCCACACGTCTGGTCATCAACATATTCATGGTCCAACAAATTTAGATATTTATAGATTAGAACGAGATTCATTATTTTCTCATTCTAGTGATTCATTTATAAATGATGAATTTGAAACTACAATGAGTCATACAAAATCAGCCAAAATTATATCTAATCCACATTCAACTTTACCATTTCATCGTATTCCCGTTGATATACCAGAAAACATAATACATGAAGTTAAAGATCATACAAAAACAACTGAATCTAAAAAAATGAATAAACTATTATATAAAGAACCTCATAATTTTAATGAACATACATTAAAGAAAAGTACATACATTACTTCACCATTATCACAACGACAACATCAAGAAATGTTTAGGCAGTCTCATGGTTCTAATGGTGTTACTTTAACTCATGAATCAGTTTTTATTTAAATATTATTAAAAATTTATATAAATATTTATTTATCGTTTTTATTTAAAATATATTCTTGATTTTTATATTTTTAATTAATGATATATAATAAATAATTTTTTGTTTTATAATTAACATTTATCTTTTACTTTAAATTATAAAATTTAAATAAAATTTCTATTATATTTTTTCTTTTTTAAACTATTATGCTTATTTTTTTTTCAATTTTATTCATTCTTCATCTAATTACATAAATTATAAATATTGTTTAATTTTAATAAAAGAAGGAGTTGCCATTTGATAATAAACATTCAACACCTTATTACAGATATATATATATATAAACGCCGACCATCGCAGCGATATCACTCGTAATGTATTCGTTTATTATTTAGTCTAGTCTTTTCTCGTGTTGTCTGTAAAAATTCATCACACACTACAGTATTAAAAGAAACAACCCTGCCTGCAAACTTTAATATATACAAGTGATAGCGCCCCATTCTGTTCATTTATAAAACACATTACATATAACGATTAACATCCCTATTTTACTTATTACTTTTCTAAATTTATTTTTTTTTTCTTTAATTTATAAAAAATAATTTTTCAAAAGTTAATATTTTAATAATTATTAAAAATAAAAATAAAAATTTTAATATGTTATACTGTACTTAAACAAATAACTTTTTATGAGTAAAATTTACAGTTACAAAAATTTTCAATTACTTTTAAATGTAAATGTTCTTATATATAAAAAAGACCATTTTTATATTTTATATAATTTAATTTAATTTTTAAATTATATACTTTTAGAATACTACTACAAAATTGTTAAACTGTTTTCATACTTTTTAAAAGAATTTACACTTTTGGGTGTATAATTTTTTTAAACTATGGATAATCTTTACCCAAAAGAACCTCCAAAGAATTTGGTTAATGGTAATAATGGTACAGATTTTCCAGAAATGAATACTCCACAAATGGATGATAACAACATCCAACATGAATCTAGAACTCCATCTCCAATTTATGCAAACGATGGTACAATATTATTAACCTTTCCTAGCAGATCAAAACAAAATAATCATAACAACCATCAAAGTAATTCCTCTAATTTACCCCAATATAATACTTCACATCAATTAAATCAACAACATTTTTATCCCCAAATGCAGAACAATGTTAATCAAAATATTAATACTTATTCCAATAACAATACTTACATTATAAATGATGTTAATGAATCTTTATCCTTTGAACAAAACTCTTCATTACAGAATGAAATAAATGAATCTAAACTTCATGAAAATAACCCATACATTAGTCATAGTCAACATGATCAATTTTTCGGAGATGAAATATACAATCAACAAAATAATTCTAATCTTTCTTACAATAATATTCCTAGTTCATCTAAAACAAATGATAATAATTTATTGTCATCAGGTAATAACTTTTTAATTCAAGAAAATCTCGATATCATTGGACAAAATAATGTAAATAT
This sequence comes from Strongyloides ratti, assembly GCF_001040885.1. Lineage (NCBI taxonomy): Eukaryota > Metazoa > Nematoda > Chromadorea > Rhabditida > Strongyloididae > Strongyloides > Strongyloides ratti. The sequence goes on along the minus strand of NC_037309.1, from coordinate 2,140,301 downwards.
TGATCAAGATAAAATTTCAGATAAAGATCTATTTAATGATATTCCTGATCATCCAGATTTTTGTGAAGAAAATGATAACATTTCTCATAGTAAGATAAACTATAAAATAAAAAGAAATTTAAAAAATTTTTAGGTATGAATAATCTTCATATGTATAACAATAATCCATTTGATGAAATAAATCCACCTGAACCAGATATCATAAAACCAAGAAATAAAGATAAAAATAAATCTAAAACTATGTATCAAATGCCAGAGACATGTAATATGCAGAACTTAAGCTATGATATAGAACAAAATCAAAATAATGTACTTCCACAAGATAATAATGATTTTGGTAATAATATTAATCAAGCTGTTATAATTCCTAATGATTCTTTTAATACTTCATCAAATTATGATTCTGATAATTTAAATGATTCAATTGTATCAACACACAATAACTATAATAATCAAATAACTGAAAAAGATATTCACATTCGGCAAGTACTTAACAATAAACAAAAAATAATTCCACAAAATAATTCAATATTACAACAAGAATCAGCTCCACAATATTCATTCCGTAAGTTGAGATTAAAAAAAATTAAATTTTATTTTTTTAGAACAACCTGAACAACAAAACACAGAGTCATCACAATATTATATAAATAATCAAAACAATATTGTTGATTCATTCCAAAATACTCAAAAAAATATTCAATATCCTCAGGAACAACATTATCTTCAAAAAAATCACGAAAATTTTGAAAAAATAAACAATCTTTCAATAAATCAGATTTCAAATACTGAAAACAATTTCTTTCAACAACAAAATTTACAACAAACTAATTTAAACAATGTAACACAACAATATTCAAATTATGTAGATAGAAATAATTTACATCCTGAACAACAAAGTAATTTTAATCCTATAAATTCAAGATCATTATATGTCGAAATAAATAAACAGATACAACAACAAAATTTATCAATTATTAGACAAAATGATCAAGATAAAAATTTTGGTTATCCAACGTCAAACCAATTTAATGATAACAATTCCATACCAAATGTAATGGAAAAAACTTGTGATCGAAGAAATTCAATACCAAATAGTAGACAAAGAATTGATAATCAACAAAATTGTATGCACAATGAATTTTTAGGAAGTCAAGATAGACAAGCTTCTTTGCCAAATTTAGCAACGGGAATTAATACTCAACAAAACTCTTCATCAAATGATACAAAAAGAGTTAATAATCAACAAAATTCTGTTCTTAATGAAATGTTAGGAATTAATAAACGACAAAATTCTTTACCAAATATGATGCAAAGAATGTTTTATAAACAAAATTATATATATAACAAAACTATAGGTATACAAAATCAACAAAATTTACTATCTAATGAGACGTCACAAATTCAAAATCGCCGAAATTCTTCACCTAATTTACTTTTGGAAGTTCAAAAGCAACAAATTTCTCAACCCAATATGATACAAAAAGCTAGTAATCAACAAATTCCTAAATCAAATATGGTACAAAGAGTTAATAATCAACAAATTCCTCAATCCAATATGGTACAAAGAGTTAATAATCAACAAATTCTTCAATCCAATATGGTACAAGGAGTTAATAATCAACAATTTTCTCAACCAAATATGGTACAAAGAATTCATAATCAACAAATTACCCAACAAAATATGATACAAAGAGTTAATAATCAACAAGTTCCTCAACCAAATATGATACAAAGAACTAATAATCAACAAATTTCTCAACCAAATATGGTACAAGGAATTCATAATCAACAAGTTCTACCACCAAATATGGTACAAAGAATTCATAATCATCCAATTCCTCAACCAAATATGTTACAAAGTAATAACAATCAAAAAACTTCTGTATTAAATGAATTACTAGGAAGCCATAGTAAACAAACTTCTATAGTAAATGAATCATTAAGTGTTTATAATCAAAAAAATTCCTATCAAATAAATCCAAAACAAAATATGTATTCTAACAATACTAAATATTTGGAACAATCACATGTACCTTCACAACAAATGAATCTTCAAAACTTCTCAAATCAAAAAAATATAAATCCTAGTAATTATTTAATCACTAATCAACAAAATCAAAAAAGAAATGATATTTTTAACCATCATAATACTTCTTCAAATATTTATCAAAATTCTCAACAATATTATAATAGAAATGATTTAAATAATTATCCACAAGGACAAATGTTAAATAATAATGATAATTCTGAACAACAATTAAAAAATAAAATAAATACTAATCTTCAGTATAATTATAAGCAATCATCAAATTATTCTCAACAAAATTTAGAATTAGTTAATTCTCAAAAAATTGGTGGTATAAATAATCAATTATATCCTTCAAATAATCAAACACAATCAGTAAATTCGAATCCATATGAATATCCTTTAACAAGAAATGAAGCAAATATGGTTAATTTCAGTATGGAACAAAGAAATATACCATTAAATACAATGAATCACATAATGAATTCTAGTAGTATTAACATTCAACAAAATAAGATTATTGAAAATAGCAATAACTCTACTGTTAATAATTCATTTATGACTAATATGAAAACATATAATATAGTACAAGTAAACTATAATAATATAATTAATCATCCAACATCAGATCAAAGTAAATATTTACAAAATTCTACTAATCTTAACAATTTTCCCCCAATATATCGTGGTGAAATGCCAATGATTCCTCATGGAAGTAATATACAAAACAATCAACAAATATTAAATAATAAAAGTAATGATTTATTAGAATTAAATTACAACTCAATAAATACGAGAAACATACCAGAAGTTTCTTTAGTACCAGAGATAGATCCACCAGTAAGAAAAAAAAGACAGTATACGAGGAGAAATCCAACAAATAAAAATAAAATTAATGATGAGACAAAAAATAGTGAGGTTAATAAAACAATTATATCTACTGGTATAGGAAATATTAATTTACAAAAAGAAATGAATATTAATGAAACTAAAATTCCTAAACGAAGAGGTAGAAAACCAAAAGTTTTAAAAGAACTAGAAGCACGGATGCAGGCAGAAGCACGTATACAAGCAGAAAAACAAATGACAACAACTGTTACTACAAATACAATTAACATTACAGCTAATAATATAAACTATAATAATGTTAACATTCCAGTTACTCATGTTGAAATTCCTGAAGTTGAAAATTTACCAAATAATGAAATTAATAGAAAACAAAATATGGCACATATAATATCTCCAGTAGTAAATACATTCCAAAATAATGTTGTTCAAAGTAATATTGAAAATAATACATATTTTTATACTGAAAATCAGGAACAATTATCTGTTAATATTGATAAAAGTACATCAGAACAAGAATATATAAATAATACAATACACAGTGATTTTGAATTAATTAAAGAAAAAAAGACATCAATAATTACAGGCGGACAAGATCAATCTACAGTAGTTATACCAGCACAGCAAACTGTAAAAGATCACATGTTACTACAAACTTTTAATAATGAACCACAAAATATTATAATAAATAGTAATGTTTCTTCAACTTCTCATGAAACATTTATAAATACTTCTTATATAACTAGCAATATAAATAAAAATATTGACTGTTATACTGAAGCAGATAATATAATTGATAAAACAATATCTCAATTTGAAAAAAATCAAATAAATGAAATTTATTATTCAGAATATATTGATGAGAATATTCAAATAAATGAGAATAATGTTGAAGAAATAACTAATACAAACATAAATATTAACAATATTAATAATGAAAATTTAACAAATATTATAAATGAATCATTAATTTTACCAACTAATTCTTCAATCGCTGGAAGTAGTAAAGATTCAAATAATCAAGATCTTATAAATACTTCAGAATATATTAATTATAAAAATGTAGATAGAAGTAAAGAGATAAGTAATTATTTTGCTAGTAATACTAAAGAAAATCCAAATATATATAATTTTAACAATGATATGGCAAATTCTGAAAGCCTTGCAAATCAAAAAAATATATACATACAACATAGTAAACTAATGAAAACAGGTGATTTAAATTGTAGAAAATATAGTGAAACTAATAATTCTATGTCTATTGAAAGTACTACTGTATATGACTTTTTTAAATTTAATGACTACCCTCAAAATAATACTTTAGATAACATTACAAATGGTAAATTTTTTTTTTCTTAACAATTATTTTTATTTATTTTTAGAAGAAGAAAACTTTAGAGATTTAAATTCATTAAACATTCAACAAAATATAGAAGAAAATTACAATTGTGAATCTAATTATATAGAAAATATTGATGATCTTTCAAATGATAATATATTGGAAGATAATATAAATAATTTAGAAGAATCTTTTTCAAAAAATGAAACAAGATTAAATTTAATTGAATTTACATATCAGTTAATTGATAAAATAAATGTAACAATTCAAATTGAAGGTAAGAGAAAAAGTTAACTTTTTTTTTAATCTGTTTTTACTTTAGCTACAATGGATAATATTATTCATGGTATTTATGTTTGTTTTCCTAATGACTTAGATAATATAAAATTGAAAAATAAACCTAATATGTATACTTTATTATCAATATTAATTAGAGAAATTTTAATTGATTTGGAAATTTCAAATTCTGGAATAATTCTTTTTAATTTCAATTCCTTTTTACAACCATATTTTAATGAAAATATTTATGAAGAGGCGATCAATGATAATGAACAACATTTAATTCATACAAATGTTCATTTTTGGAATTTTGATAATATTTATAAAGGTAAGAAACTATTACCATCATATGAAGATTATGGTATTTTACTTAATGTTGAAGAAAATGAGAATCAATTTTATTTAACATTTAGTAGATATCCAATAAATAAAAATTCTAACAGTGATAGTAATTTAAAAGATTGTTTAAAAAATTGTTTACTTGAAAATGGTCATCAATTAAGACCACATTATTTTGATAGTATTTATTATGATATTATTATTGGAGCAATAAGAAACTTTTTCCAAAATGAAATTATAGAATATTTAATACTATGTAATGAAGAAGGCAATCTTGAAGAAAAAATGGTTCATAGATATGTTAATGATTCGTATAATAGTGGCATTCTTGGTCAAAGTTACTTAGATATTTTAAATAAACAACAAATACCAGACTTTCTTGTAAATGAAAACATAGATATGGGAAAAAACATTGAAATTTATAAAAATTTTAAATATTGTGGATTGTTTGATAGTATAAACAATGTTCCTAGTATAGTTGATTTTAGAATATCAGGAAATTTCAGACAATATTGTAGAAATATTTGTGATACAAAATTATTTAATATTTCACTTTTTAAAGGTAATCATTAATTAAATTATTATTTTCATAATATTATTTTTAGATAATGCTCAATTTAATAGTAAAAATTTTATCATAAAAATGAACAAAGAAAATAATATTTCACAATTATTGTTAAGAAATAATTTATCAAGTACTCAAAAAATAAATATTTTTGAGCAATTACTTAGAAAAAATTATTCACCAAATTATATAAATATGTTATTATGGAATTTAGATAATATGAATAATTTACCAAATGTAAATCAACTTTTGAATAATAATAATTTAATAATCAATCAAGATAATTTTGTTGATCAGGAAGAAATTATTAATTTGTATGACATTAATGAACTTCATGAAGAAGATGTAACTGCTTTAATTGAAATTAATGAACCAACTGAAAAAATAGAAAATATTAAAAAAACAATAGATATTATTACTACTGAAACTTGTACTTCATCATTTAGATCATTAGATTTAAGATTTAAGAAAAAAAAGAAAAAATCTCATAGATATTTTACTTGGAAGTTACCAAACAAATGTAGTCAAGAATTGACTATATACAATAAAGAGGTTAAAAAGATAAAAAATAATAATTTAACTGTAAAACCATATACAGTTAGAAAAAGTTTTGTTAATGAAAAAGATATATTAAACATTTCCAATAATGATTTTAATATTAATAAAGAAAGTAATAGTTTATCAATATCACATGTAGAAAAAATAAAACATTATTATAATATGGATAATTTAAATATTATAGATAGTAATATTGAATTAAATAATAACTTGAGTGATGCTACATTTTCAAGTACACAGTTAGCTAGAATTAATGATGAATATAACAATTTATCTTTTATAGAAGTAAATTTTGCATTACACAAAAAATTAGATTCGTTAGAGTGTTCTATTATTGTACCAGAATTATGTCAAGTAATTAAAACTTCTACAACAATTCATAATGAAAAAATAAGTCTATCAAAAGAAGAAGAAATTATAAACGTTCATGGAGTTGGTAAAGATGTATCATATTGTAAAACACAACTTGATATAAATAATAAACAAATTATTTTATCAAAATCACAAGAAGAATTTAGTGTACTTCATACTAAAAAAATTGCTAATCAACATGATGCATGTAGTCTATATACTGTACAAAGTAATACTGAATTAAAAAATAATCTAACTGATGCTAGTATTTCATGCACGGAGATTGTAAAATGTAGTTATGCTCAAGAACAATTTTCGTTTATAGAGCAGAATTTCACTGCATATAAAGAACCAGAAATAATATCATGTTTTGAAACTATACCTGAAACATCTTATGTCATAAAGACAGCTGGAACATTTAATGATAATGAAATTAATTTATTTAGAGAAGAAGCAAATGTTGAAGCAAGCAAAATTATCAGTGATAAGGTATGTGAAAAAACTGTTTTGAATACAAATAATTCAAATATTACCTTGTTAAAAGAATCACAAAAAGTGAAAGTTTTACATACAGAAGAAATTAGAAAACAACAAATGAAAGATAGTTTTAATATCGTAGAAACAAATGTTACTTTAAATAATAATTTAACTGAAGCAAATATTTCAAGCACTGAGAAATGTAGAGTAAATGATGATAAAGAAGAATTTTCAATTACTGAAACTAATTTTGAATATAATAGAATATATGATTCAGAAGAATGTTCCAGTGTTATTCCAGAAATATCATATGTCGTAAAAACATCCGCAAATATCTGTCAAAAAGAAGTTAATTTACATAAAGATGAAGCTTTTTATAAAGTAAGTCTAATTGCTAGTGATAAGGTATGTGAAAAAGCTATTTTAAATACAAACAATTCAAACATTACATTGTTAAAAGAGTCACAAAAAATGAAAGTTTTACATACAGAAGAAATTAGAAAACAACAAATGAAAGATAGTTTAAATATCATAGAAACAAATGTAAACTTAAATAACAATTTAACTCAAGCAAGTATTTCAAGTGTTGAGAAATGTAGAATAAATGATAATAAAGACGAATTTTCAATAACTGAAACTAATTTTGAATCTAATAGAAAATATGATTCAGAAGAATGTTTCAGTGTTATTCCAGAAATATCATATGTCGTAAAAACATCCGCAAATATCTGTCAAAAAGAAATTAATTTACATAAAGATGAATCTTCTTCAGAAATTTGTGTAATTGCTAAAGATAAAGCTTTTGAAAAGATCAATTTTAATCTTAATAAATCATGCATAGAACTGGTAAAACCAACAAACAACGTTATGACGTCTCATATTGAAAAAATTAGTAATATATGTGTAGGCAATTCATTAAATATAAAAAAATCAAATTATTCATTAGTCAAAAAACCAGAAAATCTTAGTACTGATATATCAATAAAAATTCCAAATTTCTATTCTTCATTGTATTATTTAAAGAATTACAATTTAGCTCTTCATAAAAATCCATGTATTTCTGGTGCAACATGTCAATTAAAAATTTCAAACGGTCCTGTTAAACAAAGTTTCAGTGAAATTACCACTAAGTTTAGTTTTATTAGAAATGAAGAAAGTTGTAGTATTGTTTGTGTTTTGAAAGATAAAGTAAACGAAAAATTAGAAATAACAATTAGTGAAAATGTAATAAATGATTTACCTGATGATGATATAAATTTATCACTATTAAATAATGGTGACTTATGTAGTGAATATCATTATAGTGGAGTTGATGAAACGTTTGAAATAGATGAAACAGAAGAATTAGACACATTATATATTTATGAAAATCCTAAAAGTTGTAAGAGAAGGCGAATTGTACCACAAGTTGAGGATATTTTTAAGACAACTAATGAAATTATTACAAGTACTTTAACATTAAATGAAAAATATTTAAAAAAAGAGGATTATCAATGTTTTGGTTATTTTATCAAATCATTTATAACGTTTTTAAATGAATACTCAGTAATAAAAACAATATCTGATGAAATTAAAAATGTTAAAAGAAACGATAAAAAAGAAATTGCAAAATTATTACGAGAGATTATATTAAAAATACAAAAATTATTCCCAAAATTATTTAAAAATACTACAATTAAAGCTATGAAATTTATGTTTTACAAAATAGTCAAAATATGGGTATCATTAGTATGTAGTAATGAATTAAATGATCCATTACAAAATAAATTATTTGAATTTATAAAAAATAATTATGAAAGTAACTTGTTAGAATTATATTGTGAATTATCAGATATTTATGAATTTAATGGTGAAAATATTGCATTTAAAGTACATATTTCAAATAACAAAACAACAGAAAAAAAATTAAATAGATTTGTAAAAATATTTAATAAACTAATATGCAATGAAAAATTCCAATATTTTATTGTATTAAGTATTGAAAATGAAAATGTATCAAGTACTACTCATGAAATACAAATGAATAATGATACAATTGATATAATCAATACAAATGATACAAATGAAACAATTGAAACAATTGAACCAATTGAACCAAATGAACCAAACGAACCAAGAGAAGCAAATGAACCAAATGAATCAAATGAAGAAGCAACTGCAGAATCTAGTATTGTTGAAGAAACAAATAAAGAAAAAGTAGATTTAAGTGAAATAGTTATAATTGGAAAAGTAGAAGTTTTATATGATACATTATTTAGTGTTAAAGGTATTGAAAGAGACCAATCTGCTACTATATGTTTCTTAACTGAATTAGCTAAAAAGTACATTGGAGAGTTGGGAATGAATTATGTTAAGATGATAGAAGATATCATTGATAAAGAAAAAAATGGACAACATCAAAATATTTATTCGAAATGTTTGAAGACAAAATATGTTAGTACCAAGACATATTTTATTTTATTTAGTGTTAACAAAAAACAATTTTTACAATATTGTAGAAAAATAAAGGGTAAGAAGAGTGTTTTACAAAAATACATAAATACTCTTATTGAATGTGGTACTATTTGTGACAAAAATAATATAGATGAAAATATATCAAACAATGTTAATATTGAAGATGATAATTCATTTTCAAAAATACATTTAACAAAATATTTGTTAGAAGGAGTTAGAGGTGTAAATGAGGAAAGAGTAGATTATCTTAGAATTAAATTAATTAGAACTGAAAAAAAGAAATGTAAAATTATTATTGAAATTTTAAATTCATGTGAAATTGTAGAACAATTTCTTCCAGATAAACCAAAAGAACCATCAAAAAGAGGACGAAAACTTGGTTCTAAAAATGTTCGTAAAAGAAGAATTGTAAATAGTTTGTTTTTGGATCTTTTTGGTAGATTTGAAACAGTTGTTAAAATTGAAATGTCAAAAAGATCATTAGAACATTCAGGAAGATTTGCAAATGAAATAGCTGCTAAAGCAGTAGTAATGCAAGCATTTTCTTTTGATAAAAGTATGGAAAGACTTTATAGAGGAATTTGTTTAGATAAATTTTCAAGTAGAATATTAGCAAAAATAGCTCAATTTAATCCATTATTATATATTTGTTCAACTGGAATAAGTGTTGAAGAATTAGAATTATTTAAAGATTATAATCCTTTGTTATGTCGAATGATAGAAGTAGATCTTTCAAAATGTACTTATCAATCACCAAATAAGGAAGCATTATATTATCATATATTACAATTTCATTTTAAACATATAAAAAAATGTACATGGAAAGGATGTCAAATTAATCCATATTTTAAAGCAATAAGTAATTTTGCTGAACATGCTGCATCACATATTAAATATAAAAGATTTCAATGTATTATTTGTCAAGCTGGATATTCAAGACATGCTGATTTAAAAATACATATACATAGAAATCATTCAGCTCGTTATAGAATTAAATGTTGTTTAAAAAGATGTAATCATTACTTTACAACAGTTGAAGCTAGTTTAAAACACTTGTATACTTATCATTTTCCAGTTAAACAATGGATATGTCCTGTTTATGGATGTGGTAGATCATTTTTTGATAAAGGTAGTGCTAATCAACATATTAAAACTAATCATTGTCGTCGTACTAGAAGAATATCTTCTTTATTAGAACATTGTGAATACAAAAATACTTATTTTGGTGTTATTACACATTCTTTATTAGATCATTTTTATTCAAAGTATGATGAAGAAGATAATGCATTATTTACACAAAGACATTTAAATTCATATCATTGTAGAGATGTTTGTGTTCATATAAAAGAAAAACCTTTAGAAGTATCAAAATTAGCTAAATGTGTTCTTAAAAAAGATTTACATAAAATAGCAAAATTTGGATATGAAACATTTTTGGAACAATTAAAAAAACATGATTGTTTTGCATATATAATTGCTGTTGAAGATATGAAATTACGTAGACAATATGAATTGTTACCAATTTTAAATCAAGCATTAAATATATACATTGATTCAGATGAACAAGAATTACAAAAAAATGATATTGAAGTTTATGAACAAATGGTTATAGAATTAAATAAACCTGATTGTCTTTTAAAAATTATAACACTTGAATCCAATCAAAGAAGATTTGAAATACCAGAACAAATACCAAAGGATGTACCAGAATTATTGAAAGATTTTATTTTAAATAAATCATATATATGTCCAAATTATTTAAAAAGAGTCCAAGATGCATATATTTCATTTGTTAAAAAAAATGAAAATAATCCTGAACCTATGCAATTTAAAAATACAGTACCACGTTATGTTGATTATAAAATTCCTGTAGAAGTTTCAAATGTACTTAGAATTGATGATAGTTTAGAATTAATTAAAGATAAAGAGATATTAACTAATGAAGATAAAACTGAATTAGAAAGACAGTTTTGGAAACGATTACTTGAAGGTTCTTTATCAATTACATCGTTATCATATTTTAAAAAAGGATTTTTATCTTTATCAGATGAAGCAATTGAGACCACTAAAACACTCTATTCTACTGCATGTTCTAAATTTATTGCTGAAATAAAACAAAATTCTGGTTTTTCAGAAGAAGCAGAAGAATTTTTCTTAGAACAATTTAAAAGAATAGAAAGAGAATGTGCTCCAATAGAACGTGAAGCAACTATGTATGCAAATTTTAAAAATGTACTAAAAGAAATAGATGAAACTATAACTGAAGACAATGTTTGTATAAATAAAGTAGCATTTTCAAGAAATAAGATATTTCCTGAACTCGATTTTTTGAGTAGTTTTGAAACATTTAAAGAAGTAACATCAAATATGGTTTCTATAGATCTTGAGATGCCACCAAATAAAAGAAGAGTAAAGAAAAATGTTTGTGAAGGAGAGGGTTTTTTAATTGAGGATTTTAAGATTGATGATGTTGATACATCTAATATAGTTGAATATGATTCTGATTCTGATTCTGATACAACAAGTGACAATGGAGAAGAAAATAAAGACAAAGAAGGAGAAAAAAGTATGAATACTCATATAATAGATGATTCAATATTTAATATTGATCTTCCATCTAATATTGATATTGATGAAAGCGACAATGATAAAGATATTTATGATGAAAGTGGTGTATACTCACATTTAGGATATAATGTTCAATTAATGATTCGTGCCAAAATGAGTGGTATTTATGGTGTACATATATCAGAGGAAAAAAATTCATTATTTCAAAAAAAAGCACTTAAACATATGGTTGGTCCATTTTGTTGCAATGATATTATTATGCCAGAACAATATAAATATGAAACATATGATAACAAAGGTCGTCTTGCATATATTGAGAAACAAAAACGTATTGAATTAGTTGATACAAGTGTTTCAATTCCTATTTTAAATGATTTAATAATATTAAGTGATGAAGTAGCAAAAAAATTAAATCAAACTAATGTTTGTTTAAAAGCACATGTTAGTCCAAATGATAGAAGAAAAGTTAAATTAAGAAATAAAGAAGGGTTAGTAATTATAGTGGAATTAAATCAATTAGATTATTTTCGATGCCGTGTTGTTGATCCAATTGATAATACACTTTTTAAAATGACAAGAAATGGTATTAAAACAATGACTACTGTTAAACCAAAAATAACTGCTATGTATGGTGTTCAAAACTGGGAAGTTATTGGGGGTAATGAGGAATAAGTATTAATTTTTTTAATTGTAAAATAATTTTTTTTTTCCACATTGTAATGCATTTAACTTTTTTTAAAAAAATATTTATTAGAAAGATAATATATTAATAATTAATATACGTATTGACTATTATATATAGTCTAAATAATAATATATTTTTTTAATGTATATAAAATAAATATGGAATATAAAATTGTTATAAACAAAGTATTAGAATAAATATAATAAAAAATATTTTGTATTTAAAAGTTTATTTATAAATATATTTAATTTTTTAGTATAGTTTCATTAACTTAAAAACTTTAAGATTAGTTTATATGCTTTAAAAATTATAAAATGATATTACTGTATTTTTGGATAATTTAATATAATCTGAAATGTACTAAAAAAGTTTAAATATGCAAAACAAACATTATTTTTAACATGTAATATTTAAACATTTTTAAATAATTAAAATTCTTATACTTTAAAAGATTTTTTAAAATGAAAATGTTATTTAGATGTATATTTTACAATTATGAAGATTTTATTGAAAATTGCAATTATAAATTTATATTAATTATCTTAAATCTATTTTTAAAGTATAGACAATATTATTTTCAAGATCAAAAAATTGTATTGTTATACTATTATTTGGATACATTTTTTTACAATTTATAACTAGATTTAATTTTGATTTTTTTTAATTTTTTAAGAGATGTGTTGAAAATTTGTTCAAACAAGTTACTCTATATATATATATTTTATTCACAAAATATTCATTTACATTAAAAATAATAAATTCTTCAATTTTACAGTAAAATAAAGTAGTTATTACAAATTTATAAAACATAATATCATATGAAAAAAGAAGTGTACAAATAAGAATATATTATTCTTATTTCTAAAAAATTATTTCTCATTTTAGAGATTGTAAAATTGAGTATAATATTCAAGTTTAATTAAAAATTAATTTTTTTAAAAATATCATTATGAATGCATATAATTTTTTAATAGAAATTGATTATGTCTTATATTTTATTAGATATTATTTTAAACTTATATTTTATTATTTTTTCTCTCTTTATAAAAAATAAAGAATAATCTCAAATGTAAGATTTATTAATAAAAAATAACCAAACAGAAATTAAAAATATTTCAATTGCAAAATAAAATATATTTGTATTAAAAAAATGTGTAAAAAAACTTTTGTTATATTATGATGATCAATATTTGTAATGTTAAATTGTCTTAAAAACGTATAAATCTATTATATTTTTTTTTTTAAATTTTTTTGTCAAAATTATTAAAATTTTTATGGTTATATATTATTCACATATTGAACGATCTGCTCTACAATCAGCTCTTTCTGTTGCCATAAATAATTTTCCATTTTGACATATACATAGTTGATATTGTGCATGTCCTTGTCCTGAAGCTTTTTCAAGACCATTTATATAAATATTAGATGAATCCATATGAATTTCACCATTTTTTGTTTTCATTTGTATATCTAATAAACTTGTCAAAACAATTTCACCAGCACTACTTAATAATTCAATATCTTGTGCTGCTTCAACTTTTAAATTTCTTGTTGGTGATTCAAGACTTAAAATAAAAATTAATTAATATAATAATTTTTTTTTACCTTAATGGTGTATCAGATTCAGGTCTTACAACAGATGTTTGAATAGCTCCTTCAAATATACTACCACCATCATCAAGAATTCTAAGATTATCTAATTTTAAACCTATTTCATTGGAATCAGCAAAAAATAATAGTTTTCTATCTGGACTAAGAACTTCAAAACGATTACATATAGCAGTAGCTTTTCCATCTGGATCTAAATTAAGAGAAGATGTTGCTGAACCACTAATATTATGAGCATTAATTAAGACACCCATTGAGGAATCTATTAATAATGCATCATCCTTAAAATATTTTGATTATAATCAAAAGATAATATTACTTACATTATCAGTAGATAATTGCGACAATTGAACAGATTTTTCAAAATGACTTTTACCTTCAACTTTGATACCATCATTAACAATTTTGAATGCACCCATTCCTTCAGTTGAGAAATCAAGTACATTCATTATCCATATTGTTAATGCTAAATTAATAACAATAACAATTGTAAGTAATAAAATAAAAACATATAAACATCGTTTCCTCCATCCATAAATACCAACTCTTTATAAAAAAAAATTTTTTTATTAATAAAATATATTTATTTATTTTATTATCTTACTTGTAGATATCTGAATCAGGCATAGGTTTAATACTACTATGGATAACAGTTGTATGTTCTCCTGAATGAGGATATTGTTGAAGAGAATTATGATATTGGTGAACACTTTTATATGGATCTTGACTAGGACCTCTTGACCAAATAGGATCTTCTTGGTACGGTGTAAATCGTTCCATTATAACAAAAATAATTTAATAAATTTAAACAAAAAAAAAAAGTTTAATTTTATTAGAAATTTAAGATATTTTAAAGTATATTGATATGATATAAAATGTTAGAAATATTTATTTGCCTAATCATTAAGATCTTTCACACAACTAATCACACTTCTTTTTCAACAATTTATATTATTAAATGTATAGAGGAGTGTGCTTTTATTTATTACAAGATTACTATTTAAAATATGCCACAGAGTAACAATCAAAATTTTCTTTTATATACTTTTTCTTTTATTATAATAATTAAAAAAGATAATTCTAAATAATGTATTGTTAGTATAATTTATAAACATTTACCACATTTATATTTATTAAAGTTAGTATAAAATTTTATTTACTTAATAAAAATTATATAAGTTTAATAAAAAATACAAATTAATTATTTTTAATATTTGACAGCATAATAAAAAAAAATCATATTTAAAAAAAAATAAATAAGAAGTTTTGATTTTTTTTTAATAAATTATATTATTAATATTTATTAATTAATTGTCGTAAATAATATTTCCATTTCTTTCATAATTTATATTAATCATCAATTACTCATTTATTTTAATAAAAAAAATTTTTTTTGACAAATATAATATCATTTTACAATTTTAAAATAATTTAATTTAAAGAGATTTATATATAATGATAAGAAAGACCCTCAATCATTTCTTAGTTTATTGAGGTATTATTTTCATCAATTATAATAAATATATCATATAAAACATTCTTTGGTTAAAGCACCACAAACAAGAATATTCATAATAATATATTTAGTATTTAATGTTTTGTTCAGTAATTTAAATTTAATGGCATTTTATTATTTTTAAACCTAATAGTGACATTTGTTGCCATAAAATATAAGCTGATTTAGTTTAACCAATATATATATATATATTTAATATATATTTTATTTTACAATTCTAGATCTTTAATCAACATATCTAATGTTACCATATTATTAAACATATTCATGTTATTATATCAGTTACTTTTTATTTTATTCATATTTTTGATTTCATTATTTAAAATATATGCAAACAATTTACCATTAGCACCATTTCAAATTAAGGTATTTTTTTAAATATTCTTTATTTTTATTTTCAATAATTTATCATTTTTAAAGATACAATGTAAAAGTGGTCTTAGTTATGGTAAAAATGATTCAATTAAAAAAAAAGAAATATGTCCGGTATCATCAACTAGTTGTGCCTACATTGAAATACCATTAAAAAAAGATAATATTTCTATTTATGAATGTGTTGATGAAAGTATTTTAAGTGGTGAAGATGATGGTGAAGAGATGGCAAAACATAAATTATTTTCACAAATGTGTAATCATATCCCAAAATGTCAATTATTAAATTCAACCCTTTTAAATCCATCATTTAAGAAATATCTTTCAACTACATATAAATTAATATCATCAATATTTTTAAATAAAAAATTATTATTTTGTTGTAGTATGAATAGTGCGGTATTAGAAAAAATTATTAAATCAAAAGATAAATCGCAAAGTAAGTATATTTTACCTTATTAAATTTTGCTAATTAAATAATTTTTAGAACTTGTAAGTAGTAATTCAATAAAATGTAATAAAATAACATGTGGTAATGGAGCAATCGGTTGTCTATCTTATCAACAATTTCCAAAAGCAAAAATAATAAATGCTGAAGATTATATTGATGATGAAAAAGAAGATATATATGATAGTAATGAAAATTTTATAAATGAAAATAATAAAAATGACAAAGAAATGATAGAATATAGTTATGAGGATGATAATATTAATAATAATTATAATTTTGAACCAATACAAATAGAATTTAATACAGAATTTGATCAAATTTATAGAAAAAAAAGACATAAAATAAAAAATCAAGATAATGAAAAAACATATCAATGTGTTTATCCTCATTTAAATGATGAAGTATATCGATATTGTACAATGATATATTCAAATTTAAATAATAATCGTTGTTATAAAGGAAAAGAATTTAAAATATGTTGTTGTTATGTAAGACCAAATACAAATACTTGTGAACCAGGAGAAAAAGAATTACCACCAACAATTATTTTACCACCAAGAATTGTATCAAATAAAAATATTATTGAAAATAAAACTATTATTTTAAAAAAAAATTCACAAAATAAAATATCAACAACTACAACAATACCAACGATTTCATCAACAATAAAATCGATATCATTATTGGAGAGACAAAATAAATCTAAAATAACCAATTTTATGAAAAATAAAGAAAAAAACATTTTAAGTGGTTATAAAAAATCAACAAACAGAAAGTGCAAATATTTAACAAAACAAAAAATGCGACGTTTACAGAATGATCGAATAATTCCATATTTTTACAAGCAAGAAATATGTTCATCATCACCAAGGTTAAATACAAGAATATTAATTTTTTTCAATAACATTATCACTTTTATTATTTTTAATTATTATTTATTTTATTAAATAATAAAATTATTTTTAAATATAACAATTTTAAAAATAAAATAAAAATTAATTTAATTATAATTTTAACTTTATAAATAGTTTATATTTTAAAGTTTTTTATTTTAAATGTTTTTAAAATACTTTTTTAAACTAATATTTGATTATAATATACACACTTGATTAGACTTAAAATTGATAAGATTGTTTTCTACATTATATAATAACGTAAAAATTTAGTTGCTTGTATATATTGTTATATATTTACACTAGTAATATTTTAGATAATATTAAATTATATCATAAAGAATGACTAGGATATTTTATACTATTTATATGTTTATTATATTACAAGAAGTTATATTAAGTGAAAAAATATTAATTTACTCACCATCATATACTGCAAGTCATACAATAACTAATGGAAAAATAGCTGATATTTTAGTTAAAAATGGGCATGATGTTACATTATTAATTCTTGATTTTGATTCAACAGTCAAAATAAATGGAACAAAATTGGGAAAAGTTGTAAGGATGGCAAATTTATCACAAACATATGAAAAATTGATGAGTGATTGGTTAGGTGGTGATGGTAGTGAACAACCTGATATAGCTAGTTTCTGGTCAAGATATTCTTTTGAAAAAGTGTCAAATGATATATGTAAAATTATCATTTCAAGAATAAACGAATTAGATTTTTTAAAAGAGGAAAAATTTGACTTAGGTTTTGTTGAGATGATTGAATATTGTGGACATGGTATTTTACATTATTTAAATATTAAAAAAACAATTTGGATATCAACAACACCATTACATGATACTGTTGCATGGAATTTTGGTTTACCTACAACACCAAGTTATATACCATCAGTTGAGGAAAATTTTAATGGACCAATTATGAATTTTTGGGAAAGGTTAATTAATACAAAACAACTTTTAACACAATTATTTCTTCAATATATTAGTAGTGAAATGGTAAGTTTTTTTTTTTAATTTATCTATTTATTTATATTTAAATTATAGTGTACTTCTAATTTTCGTAATGGTATTGATAAAAATTTTCCAAATTTACGTTATTTAGCAAGCAACTCATCAATTGGTTTTGTTATGACAGATGAAATATTAGATGTTCCCAGACCAATTCTTCATAAAATAATTTATATAGGAGGTTTAGGATTTGAAAATCCTAAACCTTTAAGTACTTATTGGAATAATATAATGAATATGGGAAAAAAAGGTGTAATTTTATTTAGTATGGGAACTGGTGCTTCTTTTTCATTATTTGAAGTTAAAAAAAAAATTGATATATTAAATGCATTTAATGAATTTTCAGAATATCAATTTATTTTGAAAATTAATAAAGATGATAAGGAAACTGAAAATTTGATTAAAAATTATACAAATATTGTTTTAACATCCTGGATGCCACAACCTGATTTATTAAATCATCCAAATATGAAATTATTTATTACACATGGTGGTATTGCTAGTATTATAGAATCACATATGAATGGTATACCTTTAATTGTTATTCCATCATTTGCTGACCAACAACGTAATGCTAAATTTATAGAATGGAGAGGAACTGGTATAGCAATTTTAAGAAGCACTTTAAATTTTGAAGTATTAAAAAATGCTATTAATGAAATTCTTACTAATGATAATTATAGAAGTAAAGTTAATAGAATTAAAAAATTAATCAAAACAAAACCTGGTACACCAGAAAAAAAATTAGTTGAATGGACTAACTATGTTCTAGTAAATGATGGATTAACAGAATTTAATTCACCAGCAAATGAAATGAATATTTTTGTATATCATGGTATCGATATATTATTGTTTATAATATTTCTTTTTATTACATTAATTTATATTTTTATTAAAATATTCACATTGCTCATAAGAATAAAAAAAATGGAAACAAAAACTAGCAAAAAGAGTATGTTAAAAAAGAAAAAAGCTTAGTATTATTATTATCAAAAAAGAAATATATTTTGTATTTTAAAAAAATAAATTAGAACATAAAGCAATTAAATCAACATATCCAGAATGTTAAAAAAATTTTTTTTAATGTTAATAAATGTAGAAAAAAAAAATTTTTACTTTTTTTAAAGCAACTTTATATCATATATTATTTTTATTAATAATTTTTGAAAAATTTTATGATGATAATAATGAGTATAATAAATTATACATTAATTTATTTTAATACTTATTGTAAAAAAAAAATTATTTATTAGAGTTGTATTGTAATACCATATCTTATCCCATGTGTCATATTTCATTACAAAATTATAAAAATGGACTGATAATAGTTCTTTCATATTAGCATACTTTCTTTAATCTACAATTCTTTTTCTTTGTTAGTTAAATTAATAAACTAGAAATTAAATATGGATATAATTCTTAAACAAAATCTTCATATATATTTTTTTATTTTTAGCTAATATTTATTTTTGTATCAACTCCTCCCTTGGATTGATAACGATATAAGGAATATTAAAACAATAGAAATGTGATATCCATATAATTCTAATAATTGTGGAGTGTGAGATTTTCAACTATTTTCTTTAATTTATTTTCACATTAACTCATTTTTTTATTGGATACCGAAGGATATAATGATATCATTATTAGGTTCTATTTGATTTATGTGACGTATAAATGTTATTTAAATTAAAGATTCTGCTAATAGGAAGATTATATAAGGAGACAAATATCTTATTTTCATATCAAAAACATCCTCTTAATGGCAATTTAATTTTTTTTTTCTTCTAAACAACGTTAACTATTTTGTTTTTTACCGTTATATAATTTGATTTTTTTTAAACATTAACTAATATTTTAATAATTAAAAATTAAAATAAAAAACACTATCAAATTCAATTTAATATTTAAATTTGTTTACTATACATTTTTTTTAGAATAATAAATGTTTTAATAAAACAATAATATATTTTTTCTTTTTTTTTTCTTTTAAATTTTATTATATTTATTTAACCTTTTTCTATTTTATAGTTAAGAATGCATTCTTATAATCAAACATTATTATTTTTACGCCTTCTCTTTTGTGTAATTATTTTATCAAAAGTTATATCAGGAGAAAGTTATGATAATTTTAATGAAGATGACGAAACACCTTTTTCTGTATCTATCAAGCATGTTAGAAGTCTTGGAGCACGTGAATTATTTGGAAAAAGATCAAATCAAATTGGTAGGCTTATTTTTATAATTATTAATTTAATAATATATATTTTTTTTTTTAAAACAGGTTCTTCTTCATATATTTTTGGAAGACATAGCAGAAGAGGAAGAGAACTTTTTGGAAAAAGAAGTTCTCCACTAACTGGTTATTTGGGTATCCCAGATGATCAAGTTATAAATGGATTTTATAATAAAAGAACAAGAGCTAGAGAATTACTTGGTAAAAGAAGTGAAATTATTAATGATAATAATTTTAATGATGATTTATTACAAAATGATAAAAGAAGAGCACGAGAATTATTAGGTAAACGTAGTTATATGGATTTATTTCAAATTGCACCTGGATATTTTGATTCATCAGAGGAAATTTTAAATATGAAGCCGCAATTTGAAAATTTATATGAAGTAAAAAGAGGCCGAACAAGAGAATTATTTGGAAGATAATAAATATAAATATAAAATTATATATAATAATATAAAGAAAATTTTTACATCCCTTTAAAAAAATTTCTTTATAGTTATTAAAACAATTTCTATCATCATAACTAAAAAATAACATTAATATGTTAACTATATTTTTAACTAAAACAAAACTTAATTATTTTTTTTTTAACCTTAACATTGTTTGATTTTAAATTTAATATTAATATTATAACCTTACCTATGGTTATCTTTTCTCTCAAACATTTTTAATTGTATATGGCGATTTGATACAAAATAAAATTTTATTACTTTAATATTTTTGAAGTCAATTTTAATTATTTGAAAGTTTAATCATTATTTCAAATTTAAATCATTTATAAATAACTTCTTATATATAATTTATAACTTCAGGTTATATATAGTTTGCGCTAATTTCATATAAAAAGTTAATTTTTGTTTTTATAATAAAATAGTATATTTAAAATGTCATTTTATGTTATTTATTTGTCGCGCAAATTTATATTTAGTACTTCCGGTTACAATATCATGAAATCAAAGAAATAAAAGATGAAATAACACTTTATATATAGTTAATTAATGATAGTAAATATGACTTAACATAAAATAGGAAGTAAGTAGTTTATCTCCAAGAGTTACTCTTTAATATCTGATCATAAAATCAAAATAATAAACTATTTATAGTAAATGTATTTATTTATAATACATTTTTATAAGAATTTAATTAGAAGTAACAAAATGTTTGCAAAATTGTAATGATATCATAATATTATTTTACTTTTAAATATGTATAAATAAATATTTTAACATTCTTAATAGTTTTTTTTTTGTTAAAAAATGTAACCAAAATATATATAATTATTTTATTTAAATTAATTCTTTAATTTATATATAAATAAAATAAAAATAAAAAGGATAATTAATTGTGTAATATTCTATTAAAAAACATGAATATATATAAAAAAAAATTTTTTTTTTGTATATTATAATTATAAATTGTAATTTTCTTGAAATTTTATATCAATAAAATACATAACATTCCCTATTATTATTGTTTTTTTTTATTTTTTTTTTAAATTTTTTTTGTACAAAATTCAATGATAATATTGTTTACATATAATAATGCCTCGTATCATAATTATTTATTTTATTAGTAATACAAAATTTATTATTTAAAATTTTAACACAAAAAATAAATTTTAATTCTATTATTAAAATGTTTGTAAAAATATTTTTTTGTATTATAACATGATGATTATACGATTTAGTGTAAATTATTTACTTTTATTGTAAAAAAAAAAGTTTTTTTAAGTAACTTTGAGTAACTATACATTGGACTTTAATTAAACTTGACAATCTTAAATTAAATGTTTTTTTTATAACATATTTGTATTTGTATTGAAATACTAGAATGATTCACAATGTACGCAGGTATATTAATTTTTTGTTTCTACATGTAAATTGATTTTTTTTATAATTACACCATCTTTATTTCTAGACAAACAATGCAAATTTATAATTTTGTTTCCCTATAATCTTATGTCTCAAAGTCTTTAAGATAAAAAAATTAATTTTCATTAAATATATATTTATAAACGTTTTATCAACTATTTATTGTTATAAATAGTTTGCAAAAAAATTTATGATTGTTATATATAATATAATACTTAATGATCTGTATCTATTTTAAAAAAAAAAATTACAATTTTTATTTATATTTAAATCATTATTGACGTCATATATATATACATATATACCTACATAGAAATATACATAAAATTATTTAACTCATTAAACTTTTAAATAAAAATGATAAATATTTATATTTTAATTAGCTTGTTTAATATCTACAAATAATTTATAAAATTATTAAATAAAAGATAATATTTTTGTTACTACAGTAATTTATTCTTTAAAGAATTCTAGATTAGTAATATTATTATTACTAATATGTTATCTTTATTTCGTTATTTGAGGTGTAGTATGATAAATTTAAGAAGATTAGACATTGTATATAAGCAATTTATACTTTTAATGATCAAAATACTTTTAAAAAGATATTGTTTAAATTAATTTTCAATATAAAATTTTTAAGAAAAATACTAAAAAATTTAAATAATTATATTTACAATGATAAAAAGTACAATAAGATTTTTTTTTCAAATAAAAAAATATATATATAAAAAGATATTTATAATTTTTTTATATTCTATTTTATCAAAAGTAAATATATAAGTTTTGTTTCTTTTAGGAATTAAATTTATATATTATTTATTTTAACTTTTTTTACTCTAAATAATAATACTTTATTTTAACAATTTTTATTAGATAATTTAATTTTTCTTATACATTAAACCATAAAACTTTTAAATCTCAATTAAATTTTTTTTTTCCTAAATATCTAGTCTTATATATGTATAATAAATTTTATATGTTAAAATCTTACTTGATTTTATATATGCTTCAATTATCACAATTACCTATAATATTTCAATTGAAATATCTATTATTAGAATTTATATAAAATGATAAAAACATGTTTATATGTTACAAGTAAGTATAAACAAACGTCATTTTTTTAAATTTCTTTGTATTTAAATTTTTGAACTAAATATATTTATATTTGTATATATATATATGTATAAAACATTCGCAGCATTTGTTGATTTGTAAAAAAAATAATTTATTTGCTACACTTTTAAAATCAAGAATACAGTTACCTTGATCTATTGTGCTTTATATATCTTCATGTACTAAACAATAATTACTTAAGATTATAACATACAAGATCAAGATTTAGTGTGTAAAGTAATTGTGACAACATAGTGGTTCATCAACAAAATTTCTATTTAAAGTCTATGAACAAATTATAATTTCATGATTATAGAATGGTATCATTCCTAAATAAACCAGGTCTATTGGATTATTATTACAATTAATATATATATATATATTTTTACATACACATACATATATACATATAAATATATTTTAATAATTTATGAAAAAAATTTTTAATTCTTTATTTGTTATTAATTTTTATTGATTTTTTTAATTATTTATTGAACTTTTATAACATAACATTTAATCTTAAATATTTTTTTTTCTAAAAAAAGTATTTCTAAAAAAAAAAATTCTATTTTTTTATAAACATGATTATTTAAAAAGTTAGTCATATTATTACCTTTAGTAAACATTTTAATACTGTTGTTTAAAAAAAAACATTTTCTAGTTTAAAGGAAAAATTTATAATCAACAAAATTGTTACAAATTTTCACGTTTCTATTAAAAAGATCTTATTAAAGGACATACAATTGATATATTATTCGATAAAATTTTTAAAATTTTTCTATAGTTCAAAGTATATAATTATTGATAATAAATTGTTAACTTTATTCTCGTAAATGCATATTAAATTCACTTATATATTAATTTATATATTAAAAAGATTAATATATTTATGTTATTTTTTTTTTTAATATAAAAATTTAAAAATATCAACAAAGTTAGGTAATTAAATTTAAATATTTAAATATATATTACTATATACTAATTATTTTAAAGTCTTTTTTATCATAAATAAAAAAAAACGTCCTTCGTAATGTTATAACTTTTACAAGGAATTAAAAATAAATCAGTATTTTAATTTAAGCAAATCAGCTTTTTAAGACATATTTTTACATTAAACAATATTTGTGTTCTTTGACGATTCCATTAAATAAATAAATATTTAAATTATATTTAAAAATTTGTATAGAAAATATCATTGGATTTTTTATTATTGTAAAATTTAAAGTAAAGATGTATTCAATCAAATACTATTTATAAATATAAAAATTTATTCATTTTTATTTAAGAATACAAGAAAAAAAAAATAATAATAGTATTATTTATTCCTATCAATTTTATTTATTTTTAATTATTTTTTTATATTATATAACTAAATATTGAAGACTTCCTGTTAAATATATTTTAACAAAATTGTGAAGTAAAACGACCTCAAAATAATTTACTTCTCTAGATTAAAATATATATTTATTTTTATGAACAGCTAATTTTCTTTTAAATATTACAAAATAATGATATTATTAATATATATTTTTGTCATGTTCCTACATAATATCTATTATATATTTAAAAAGTATCATATATAATTTATTTAATCATTTATTCAAGTTATTGAGCTATTATCTTGTTCAATAATACATATCTATTTATATCATGTTATCACCCTGTGAACTATATTTATTGTATATGTATTTGACATTTTTAATTTCTCAGTTATAATTTAGTTATTCTATAAATCTCATACAAATGTATTATTATTAATGTACTAAAAATATTTGCACATTTTTAAATAAATAGCACTTTATTTTTTCTTTTATAACATATAAAAACACCTAAAAATTTTTTTAGATTTTATTGTATTTTAAAGTAAATAATGTTTAAAAAAAATATAATAAATTACATTAGTTAACAATTATTCAAATGAGTTTTTTTTGTTTAAGTATTTACTCGTTAGTAGAATTTTAATTTTTTAATTTTGATTATTATAAATTTTTGTTTTGCAATTATTATGCAAAAAAAAACTTTTTAGTAAAATTGATAGATTAATTTGATAAGAAAACATTAATTTAAGATTATGTCATTTTTTAAGTATACATTCTTTTCATTACCATAATTAAAATATTATTTAATAGCAATTAACAAATTACTACTTTATCGGTAAATATTTTAATATAAAGCTTATAATCATATTCATTATTTTACACACCGGAACCATAATGAAGGCGTCATACTGAGAAAGGACAAATATATATATGATCATATTATAACATCTTATAAAAGAAAATAAAATTAATAATAAATAAATAAAATTTTAGCATTTGAAAAAGTTTAAAGTAATTTATTATTATAATTTAAATATTTTTAAAATTTTTGATATTATTTAAATATTTTTTACTTTTAATTTTATATAATAAACTAGTAATAACAAATTAATAGTTACCACGTTTTTATTATATATCATTGAAATTTAAAAGTTATACACCATTTTTAATAAAAATAATGTGTTTCTTAATAACTTTACATCTCAAATTTGGTTTAAAAAAAATGGTATCTCCATGTTTATAAATTTCTAGAAAAGTTACAAATAAAAGATTTTTAATGATACAGTTATGTATGTTTATCTATTTTCATAAATTCTATTTTATTATATTTCTCATTATAACTAATTAATTACTTCATTAATAAAATTTTTTCTTTTTAACATTAATTATAATCAAGAATGAGAACAAATGATGTAATAGTCCTATCTTATCATGATTGTAGTAAAAAATTATTTAAATATAATAGTATTAATCAAAATTTACAGAAGCTATTCATTGTAGTTTTTTTAACTAATCTTTTTATAAATATAATATTCTTAACAAAATTTTTTTTCTTAATTTTTTATAACTAAGATATAAAAAAATAAGATAAAAAAATAAATATATTTTTTTTTTATAAATAATAGTAAAAGTTATTTATTATTATTAATTATTTTGTAATATTTTAGTTTTCTTTTTTGAGGTTCACGACATTGTAATATATAATGTTACATTCGAATAATTAAAATTTTTGTTTTCATTACACTTGAATAAATCTGTCTCATTTAATAATATTATTTTAAATGATATTTTCTAAATAAAATATAAATGTCTTAATAAATATATATCACAAAAATTTTAGTATTAAACAAACGTACTTTTTATTTTATACCATTAAAAATTTATGATAAAAAAAAATATTAATTTTTATTCTTTAACAATTAAAATTTATTTTCTTTTAAAATTATATATTTTTCTTTACAAATATAATTTTTATTTTTTATATCAACAAAAAAAGAATCATTTATAAATATATAACTAGATTTAACTAAATTTTGATTATTAAAAATTTATTTTATCATAAAATTATAAAAAAAAAAAAAGTTATTTGAAATTTTATTATTATTACAAAAAAATATTTTTTATTTAAAAGTATATATATAAAAAGAGGTAAATGTTAAAGTGTAAATTTTAAGTCATTTTCTATATATTTATTAGTTTATACAAAAAGTATTAACAATAATTGATATAATTTTCTTTCATTGTGTTAGGTCAAAAACTTTAAATAATTTATTGTAATCAACACTATAATTTTTTTTAATTTTTTTTAATTTTTTTTTTTATAAACGTTTGATCTTTTGATCATTAATGTGTCTAGTTAATTTTCATAAGATATTACTACATACACTCATCCGTGTTAGTAAGTATTAAAATTAGAATGATTGCAAGATTATACATATTTAAATATACTTCTTATCATTACTAATATATAGCAACAAATTCACACTTTCTGTTGTCGGAAATGGTAATTTCCCAATTTATATGTTAATTAGAATCATAAATAATTTTGGTTAATCGTTAACTATTTATGATCTATGATATCGTAGTTTGAAAAAGTTATTTGCTAGCTTAATTTTATTATCTATAGTAAAATTATTGAGTACATTAAATGTTTATAGAAAAATAATTATTATAATTTTAATATTAATTTATTTTGCTACTATATAAATATTTAATTATGTTTAATTTGGTAAATTTCAAAATATATTAATTATATATTAGAGAAAATTTTATATAAAAAAAAAATTTTTTTTTAATTTAATTTTAATATGTTACTGGATCAAAATAATTTTCTTTTTTGATATATTATAAGAATTATGCTGTTTTTATGATATCAAATAAAAAATAATATATGTAAATGGTAATAAAATCCTATAAAAGTAATATTCTGTTACTATCATTATTTCTTTCCATATCTCTTTATATAATATGAATTTTGTGATTTTATGATAAAAGTTATATAGCTTATAGGTTTCAACAGAAATAAATAATATTTCGCCAGTCATCTAATATGATTATTAAGACAATTGAAGTTTCTTTTTAATCTTTTTTCAATGACATTTATTAATAAAATTGTATCATTTTTGATATTTTTTTTATTCTCTGCCTATATCAAAAGTAAATAATATCTTAAAAATATTTTAGATATTATGTTTCTAATTTTAAGATCCTATCTTTGTTAGTCTATTTCAAATAGTCATGATCATCGTCTTCCGTTTTTCTTCTTTTTTTTTCTATTTTAATATAATGTAATATACAATTTAGGGTGTAGTATTTTAATACAAGTATAAAAGGTATATATGTATATAAAATTGTTTATAATATAGTATCAGCTCATATCTTCTGTTGTTGTCTCGTCAACGTAAATTGTTGCGACGGAAGCATTTGCACATATTATTCATATTTAGAATGGTTTTTATAATAATTTATCGTTTTGTTTATTTATGTTTTCAATATAAATATATTTTACTTTTAAACTATTGTATATCATTATCGTAAAAAATTTGCACTTTTTTTTAATATTATTATTATTATTTTTAGGCTATAACAATCTTGATTGTATTTTATAGAAACAAAATTTATAATTAGAATATATCAAAAATTTTATAAATTCATTTCTTTTTTATTTCTTTTTTTTTGCATATTTTCAATTATTTATGATGTCTTATGAATATTGGAATTATGGAAATAAAGAAATGGAATATGAAGAGGTTGAAGAACCAAATTCATCGTTAATTCAAATTCATACTCAAATAGGAAATAACGGACAACAAGCAAATAATCATCCCAGTCTTCATAATGAATATGCTCCACAACATCAAATAATTGAGCAACATGCGCAAAATATGAAAATGTTAAAAATAAATAGGTAAGTATTTTGTATCAAGTACAGATCATAAATTTTTTTTTGTTTAATTCTAAATTTTACTATATCAATCTACTATAATTTAAAAATTGTTGTATAATCTTATCTTTTTTGTTATAATAATAATTTGATATGATAGCATTTTTATAGTTATTATAAAACATATTAGTAGAATATTATCAAAATTATCGTTAAAAGTTATCTAGTAAAAGAAATAATTTTTATAAAAACACAACGAAAATAAATGATAAAAATTTGATATTTATTTATATGTGTATCTATTTTACTTAATATATATCGTTAAAAATTTGTGTAGTGTCTTAATTTATTTATTAGTTAATGATATCAATGCCATACAATTAAGAAATTAAAAATTAATAAACATTAATGTATAGTTAATTTTTTTGTATACTATTTATATTAAACTAAAAACATAAAAATAATATAATAATTAAAAAATAATTTTTTTTTAAACTATATATGTTATATTTTATCATATATATTTAATATTTATAAATTATGTTTTTTAAGAATACCATCAAGACAACGAGTAGTATCAAATAATTCATACAGAGAAATTATAATGCCATCACCACCATATAATATTAAAGAAAAATCAAATTTATCATCTGGTTCACCTGGAATTTCTGTAAGTAGTCCTAATAATGGAGAAGCATTATGTGCTGTTTGTGGTGATGCTCCAGCAAAACTTCATTACGGTGTCCTGGCATGTTATGGATGTAAAGGTTTTTTTAGAAGAACTCTTATAGGAAAGTATAGATATGTTTGTAGATTTGGTGATAATTGTGTTGTTGATAAATGTAATTAAATATTTAATTTAAAAATATATATAATTTTTTTTTTTTCTTCTAGTACAACGTAATAGCTGTAGATATTGTCGTTTTAATAGATGTCTTGAAGTTGGTATGGATCCTAAAGCAGTACGTCCTGATCGTGACTTAACTGGTAGACAAAAAGTACCAAGAGTAAGGAAAAGGACAACAGACGATGAACTTTTAAAACAAGTTATGCAATATCAATGTGATGAATGGACAAATAAATTACATGTTGAAGCACGTGTAATGAGAATGCGTCTCATGAATATTGAAGCAAAATTATCAAAAAGTGAGGATGCTATTCAACCTATGAATTATATTCCAGAAAAAATACCACCAAAAGGTACTAGTTTACGTGAATTATTTGAAGCAAAACCTAATAATAATAACAAAAGAAATGATGTTTGTTTTGAAAATTATCGACATGCTAGACCTGATGAACTGGCAACAATTGCTAATAAAAATGCTGTTTATTGTGCTCATTGGATTGATGAATTAATTGAATTATCTAAACCATTAATTACTGAAGACAAAATAAGTCTTGTTAAAGCATGTTTTTCATCATTAACAATGTTTAATTTTGCTATTAGAACAGTTCAATCAACTGATAATAATGAAGTTTTGTGCATTAGTAATAATTTATATGTACAAAAAAAAGTGCCTTATGAATATTCAGGTAATAATTTATCTGAACTTCTTATTGAAAGAACATTAAATGAATTAGTAATTCCAATAAGAAAAATGGATTTAAAAGATGAAGAAATAATACCATTAAAAGCTATTATAGCATTAAATCCAATAACAAAAGGTTTATCTGAATCAGGACAATTAGTTGTTTCTGAATTAAGAGATAAGATACAAGATATGTTATTTCAAATTGTTAAAGAAATACATCCAATGATAACAGCATCAAGTCGTTTTGGAAATTTACTTCTCCTTCTTCCAACTATTACAAGCTTATCTATAATATTTCACGATAATCTTCAATTATGTCATATATTTAATAATCGAAATGGTGATGATAATATTTTGAGTGAATTATTTGATGAATATACTAGATATGATGAGCCATTAATTACATCTAGTACAGTTTCTCCACCAATGTATGAAAATCCTGCTGATATATCGTTGCAATCAATCACACCAACATTTAATATTAATTCAACTCCACAAATGAATAATCATATTGATTCCAATAACCGTATGATGAGTGTTAATAATTGTCATAACAATAATTTAAGTCATAATAATATGAATATTAATACCTGTATGAATACAAACAATACTATTAATTCTCCTTCAAATATGAATAATATAAACTCAAATAACATTTGTCCTACAACAACAAATAATATAAATATTAGAAATGGACAAATGGGAGGTAATAGACATTTAATAAAACAGGAAAGATTAGATGGATATACGCAAAATGAAATTGATGAATGTTCTTCACCATCCGTGTCTAATACATCATACATTTCCGGATCATATAATTCAGCTGAAGATGAAACATTATCACCATTTGCAAATATATTAGATGATGATCTTGTTAACTCATCATTTGATCCACAAGATACCAATTTTTTATCAAGTTCTGTTTGTTCTGATATACTTGCAATGATGGATTGACAATTAGTCGGAGGCAAGGATGACTTGTCTCCGACTCCAGATGAATCAGAAGAAGAATTATTAAAATATCTTGATGCAGCGACTTGATATAAATAATTTTATGTAATTTTAACAATATTATTTTAATGTTTTTCTTTTATAATTTCCTTCTTTTTTTTGGATACCGACAAATATCTCTTATTTCTTTTTTTAGAATGTTATACTATTAGTAGTTTGTTAAAAATAATTTGAGCAAAAAAATATTATATATTTTAAAAACCTCAAAAATAAATTATACTTTAAATACTTTTTACTTTTTCCGCAACGATGTTTCAATGATAATCTTCATTTTAGGATCATTATTCATTATATTATTAAATGTTTCAATTTATAGAAAATACCTTATATAATTATATTGTATGAATCAGATTAAATTTTGTACTTTTTTTTATTATATATAAAATTTTCTTAATATATCATTCTATTTTATTGTTATTTTATATATTAATAAAAAAATTTTTTTATAACAAATAAGAATATATTAAATGAAAACAAAAGTTATTTGAAACAATAAAAATTTTATACTATATAATTATGTTTAACTATTTTTATTTCATATCAGAAAATTAATTGTAATATTATAAATAATTATGTTAACAAATCATTACAATAATTATATCAAAATATTTTTATTATATTTTAATTATTTTTATATAAAAAAAATAATTTAAAACTTTTTATTGTTATGAAATATTTTTAGGTTTTATGATATAAAATTGAATAACGTTAATAAATGGTTAGAAAAATATTTTTATTTTGTTTAGAACAATATTTTGATATTTCAATAATATTTTTTTGTATGTAAATTAATTAAAGGAATAATATATAATAAAAGGGTAACTATTATAACAAAAAAAAAGACATTTATATTGTCTATTATAAAAGAGTTTATTATTCACTTAAATATACAAAAGTTGTTTTTTATAAAAGTTCTATTTATATTTGATTGAATCATTATTAATGATATTGTTAAAGTTATTATAATATATTTAATGATAAAATATTTTTATAATTTTGTGTAAAATTTAAGATATAAAGTGATATAATTTTTATTATACTTTTTTTTGTAAATGAGAAACTACTGAATACTAGTGTATTATTGTGTGGTATTATGAATAGTTAATTATATATATAGCTTTTTTAAGAATTATGAAAAAAATTATAAAAATGAATAAGCGATTCTTAGTAGATATTTAAAAAATAAAAGAATATTTATTTTGACTATAAATTTTTTTATCTACATTAATTTTATTTTTGTAGTAAAAAAATTATTAACTTAACACATATTTTTCTTACTTTCTGTAAATGTATAAACAATAACTATAAACCTTTTACCGTAACAAAACATTATTTTAAATAACATTTAAATATGATAAAAAAAAATTTTACATATTTGATTTTTAATTATTGTAAAAAAAAATATTAACAATTAATTTATGAATTTTTTTGATAACAATATCAGATTTAAAACAAAGTTTTTTTTAAATCTATGTAAATTTATAAGTAGTTAAAAGTTTATTAATTAATGAAAAATTATTTAATTTTAAAAATATATTAATTTATTTTTCTCATTTTAATTAATTTCAAGACTAATATACTTTAAAATTCATTAAAACCAGTACTGGATTTGTTTATTAAACTATTAATGTAGAAAAAAAATAATAACAAGGTGAAAAACTAACAACCATTGTATATTTTTTAATTAATAATTTATCCAATTTTTGATAAGGAACTTAAATAGATGTAAGGAATATGGTAGCTATCTAATTTTATTTAAATTTTTTATATTTTAACAATTTAATTTTATTAAAATCTAATTTAAAAACGTTATTTTTTCAAAATTAAATTATTATTTTTTATTATTTAAATGACTTATTAATTCAAACTTTATTACATTTTTTTCATTTGAAGTTATGTTGCCAATTATAAAATGTGACTTTTAATTTTTGTTGCGATACGTGCTTTATAAAAAAAAAATTTATTCAAAATTATTTTTCACATTTGTATATTGCATTTTAAAATAATTCTTTTTACAATAATCTACAAACATCTATAATTAATTGTTTCTTGAACAATTTGACGTAAATTTAAGTATGTTTAAATAAACAAAATTTTTTTTTTAACCAGATAAAAGTGCAATATTTAAATATTTAATTATATTAAATACTTTTTTCTTTGTAATAATATTTAAAAAATTAATTTATTATTGTAAAAAAAATGAAATATTTATCATTAAAATAATAATGACGAAATTAAAAAAAACATGTAATTTAAAATTTCATTTGGCCAATTAACAAAATTTTCTTGTTTAAAATTTTTTTTCACTTTACATTATAACATTTATAATTAAGAATAGTAATAAAAAATATAAGTTAAACTTTTATCATATTTATGATGTTATGAATAATATTGCTTAAACTGATAAATCATTTACAATTATTATTTTTATACGTTTCTAAATACTAACAAAATATCATTTTTTTTATTAATTAGATACATTTTATTTTTAGATTATAGTTAAAATTAGCAAAAAAAATCGTTTTCCAAATTTTCAGGAAGTAAATGATATCATTTTCATTTTGCTTTTTTTGCAAAAATTTTTGTATCTCATGATTGTGATATGGTATTGTGAAAATACTTTTGTTTAAACAATAAAAATAATTTCTTTTTTAATTTATTCCACTTTCTATATAATTTTAGTTTTGTACTTTATAAAAATACATATTGTGTTATTTTGAAATAAATATTAATAGTTAAATATATATTCGATTATTATTATTATTTTAAAATTTAATAACATAAACTGGGATACTGTTTTACTTCCTACTTCTATTATCAATAATATACCATTTGTGTAGTTAAGTGATATTTTTTTTATATTCAATAAATAAGATTTTTTACATAATTAATTACATAAATTATATAAAATAATCATAATAAAATTTAATAATTGATTAACTTTTTAATAATCTTATTTAAAATGAAACAATATAATATTTATACCCTGTCATGATATTAAAAGTAAAATAAAATATGTTGACTATAATGAGAAATATAATTAAAAAATCATAGTTCAACATGCATTATAATATTAAATAAAAAAAGTAATAAATGTAAGAAGTTTTAAAATGTTGTTTATAAAAAAATTTTTGTTTTAACAATATTTATAAAAGTATTTAAAAATTTTTAAATTATACTAAAGATTAAGATAAATATTTTTTAACTAAAAAAAATTTTGCTTAATAAGAAGTATTTTACCTAATAATAATTTTTAAAATTTACTAATTAAATAATTTATATTGTTGATCATTATATCAACAAAATGCCAATTTCTATTTTTATGGTAAATAATTTTATAAAATTTTTTTATGTATTTTAATTTAACAAATAAGTTATTTATCAAAAACAAAAACAAAAATAAAATTTTTATTCTTATTTATAGATATATTAATAACATTTTTGTTACAAAAATTTTTATTGTTTTAAATATATTTGTTATTTTTTACTAGAATTTATTAAAATTGAAAATATTAAAAATTATTAAAACGAAGTAACTAATGAAGAGTATTATGATACTTTTTACCATAACCTTTCTTTGTGTCTAATAATTATTAAAGGTACTTTAAGCTTTAACATAAATTTAAATTAGACTTATTTATTTACGTATACATATTTATGTGGTAATTAATTCAATTAAATAATTTTCAAATTGTTAATTAGTTATTAATAAGCCAGTTTATTATTTTGTCAACTCAATTCTATTTATAAATTTATTTAAAAAATTTTTATTTACCAAATTATAAACTGTTTATTTGTTAATGTTAGATTACTGTTTTATTATTTTTACTTATAATTTATTTTTAAAACATTGTATTTTTTTGTTTAGATATTAATAATAATTTTATTGAGATTATGTGAATGTTGATAAACAGATTTTTTTTAATATCACTTTTTACGTAAAAAGATCAAAAAAAGATTAACATAATTAAAAATTTTTAGATAATTATAGTTTTATAAGATAAAAAAAAAACAAACTTCAATAAGTTGTTTTAAAAATTTTTAGAACTTAATTTTAATTATTATGAAAAACTATATTTATAATAGATAGGAATGACATTGTACTTTCTCGACTTTTGTGTTTTTTAAAATATTAATATTAAATGTTTTTATAAAATTGTTTTCCTTAAATAAATATTTTAATTTATAATTTATATCTAATATTTTATAACTTTTTAAGAATTAAAAATCACAAAAAAAAAAAAATAATAAATACAATACAAAATGGAAAATGGAACAAATTCTCAAAGTAAAAATATAAAATTAAATAATAATGAAATAACAACTACTATTTTGTATGGTTTAATAGTTATATTTACAACACCAATATGTATTATAACGATAAAAGAATTAATAAAAATGTCAAAAATTCATAAAAATTTTCGTTTTATTGTAATTAATTTACTATTGGCATATTTATTTTCCATAGTATTATCTTCATTTCGTATGATTTCTTATTTTGTACCAATTGAAAAAGTTTATACAAAAACAATAGACAAAATACATTGGACTAGTAAGTGCAGTTTTTTTTTGTGATTTTTGAAATATAATTTTAGGTTTATATGCAATTTCTATATCTGTTGCTTTTTTTGTTGTTGAAAGAATTATTGCTTTAATTTTTGTTAAAACATATGAACATTTTAACAAAAATTTACCAATTTTAGGGATGGTTTTTTCAATTATTAGTGTAAGCTATCAATAAATTTAATTATTTTATATGCTTTATTTTAGTGGTCTGTTAGTGCATCTTTTCAACTACTTTATAAATTTAAAATAGTAAATGATTTTCATACAATCTTATTTACAGGATCTCTTCAAATAATTATTATTATAGTAAGTTTATTCTTTTATTTATAATTATTAATATTTTTTTAAAGTGTTATGTTCTATTCTTCTTCTATAAAATATTTAAATTAAAAAAAAATATAGATCATAGTTTATCAAAACGTTATCAAGAAGAAGAGAATCTTAAATCAGCTTCTCTTCTTAAGTATATTTTATCATTTACTGTTCTTGCAGCTACATACAATATTGTATTTTATATTATTTATGTAAGATATAATTTTTATAAATATGGCGGTGGATTTTCATTATTAACATTTCAAGTTCCTCAATTAATACAAGTAATGACAACGGCAATTGTAATATTAATACAACAAAGAGTTTTTTATCGTATATTTATAAAAATTGCTATTATTTTATGTAAATCAAATAAAGTATGTATTGAAGATAAGCATTATTCTCTACAAAAAAGTAGAATAAACGCTATTGATTTAAGTGGAAATTCAGAAAGAACTAATGTTTATTTTAATTCACTTCAAAGTGTTTGGAAATTAAATAAAACAACATAAACAAATACCTTTAGCTGAATTTATTATTTTTTTTATTTATTCTATAACTATATAAAGAATGTTAGAAAAATTGGAACATTTAAAAGTGTTGAAATTATCTTTTCCCACAATTTTTGTTTTTTCCTATCATATTTATAAATAACCTTATTATAATATTTTTTATATGTACCAAAGAAAAGCATCAAAACTGCAAAAAAAAAGTTTAATTAATATGGTCATTAAAAAGTAACAGGATAATTTTTTAATTTTATTTTTATTTAATATTGTCACAAAAAAAATAATAAATAAATTTTTACTATTTAATTTTAAAGAATAAAATGTAGTACAACTTTACTTAAAATAAGATTTTATGTAAAACAAATTATATATTTATCATTTTTTATTCTAAATTATAATATTTATTTTATAATAAAAAAATAAAATATTAATTACATATATGGCAAACATTTAATTTCCTTATTAATTTAATATACCATTTATGAGATGTAATAAATATTATATGTAAAAAATTTTACAAAATTATATTATACTTATATTAATCATAATAACCTAATAACAAATATATATCAAAAAAAAGAAACTAATGATTTTTAAACTTTAATACTTTTAATTTATGTCAGCAGTTTCCATTTTGAAAATTGATTTTTTATAATTAAGAAAATATAATTTCATAATTGGCAATTACAATTTATGGCTTGATAATTTTTACTAATTACATCATAAAGCAATAAATTGTGATTAAAAATTTAAAAGTTTAATATTATTTATACTATTATGTTAAAAAAAATATCTTTATTTACATAGAAACATTTCAGTATATTTTTTGTAAATTATCATATTTATAAGTTTAATTATTAAACAAGCTAAATTACATAGTCTTTATTTTTATATTTAACACAACAAAAATATGTCATAATTAAAGATAAAATAAAATTTTCTAATTTTAACTTAAATCACATTTATTCTTTAGAGAGTAAAAAAGAAAAAATTTTTCAAATTAAAAATGACCAAAGTTCTTTTACTTGTCTGTATTTTTACATATACCTATTAATAATTAAAGTAACAAAATTATGAAAACTAAGTAAATATCAATATAGAATTATAAAAAAATGATAAGTAAAAGAGGGATAAGCAATATTTTTTTGATTAGGAAATAATACTTTAATATAAAATTTAAATTCTACAAGTTAGAAAAAAAAAATAATGGAAAATGATAATTTAATCTTTTGTTGAATGATGAAAAGAAATGTCTACCATCCTTTTATTTTTTAAATATAAATTACCTTAAATAATAAATGTAAAATTGTATTTCATAAATTACATAATTGCCTATTTTTGTATGTTAACACATTTATCATTAAAAATTTTTAAGTATATATTTAATAAATCCAAAACATAAACTTTTTTATTTCACAATTTAAAAATTATCGTAATATAAACTTTTATAGTATACAAATATATGTATTCTATATAACTTTTTTTTTTTATCTCTTAACAATACAAAGTATTCAAGGCAAAACAATAAAATTGAAACAACAAAGTTTGTACTTAATTATATTGTTAAAGATAGTTATTATTTAAATATCAATTGGTAATTTAGAACTTATATGTTTAATATAATTTTCTTATCTAAAAAAATTTAAAAAATAATATCGTTTTTATTGAACACTTATCAACACTATAAGTTTTAAATTTTATATTTCTGTAACATATTAATTTTGTGATATAATTTGTTTTTATATAGTTCAAATTTTTGAAAAATACAACTTTAAATAAAAAAATAAACGTTTTTTATTAAAATAACTTTTTGAAATTTTGAGTAATTAAAAATTTTTATTTACCAGTCTAGTCGCAAATTGGCATGACGTTTAACCACATTGCATACACGCATTGACTTATCAAGAAATTATGCTTGCTGATATGATTTTTTTTAACTGTTTAAAAAATCAAACTTTTTTTATCTCTTATTATACTATACATAACCTTTATCATAATTTAAAGTCATTCTTACTTTCGAAATTTTATTTGCGAAGAAATTATTAAATTACATAATTACTTAAAATTTGTTATCAAGGGAATTTATTTTAATATTTTTACAGTAAAAACTATTTTAGATACTTATTAAGTAAAATAATGTTAAACATGTTATTAATTATACTTTGCTTTTAATTAGACTTAAAAATTGGATTTTGATTTAATTAATCTGTTTATTCTTATAAATTTATAATAAACTTTTTTTCTAATTTAAGTAAAAAAATAAATTTTATAATAATATCATATCTCAAAAGACTTATTATAATTTTATTTAGCATTTATTAAATAAATTAATTTATCTTGTACTTTGTAAACATTTTAATATTTATGATAAAACTTTAATCTTTAACATTACCAGTAAAAAAAATTAAATTTTATATAGAAAGTAAAAAATGATAAAAAATTTTTAATATTTTTTAAATTAAAGTTTAATATTAAAATAATGATTTTTTTTATAAAATTATTATTTGAACTTTTAAATTTTAAAATAACTATTAATAAAAAAAAGAGCTGTAACAATAAATTAATTTTTCATGTTTAAAGTACATTTATTATAACAACAAAATTAATTGTCTAAAATACTAAATTTTATTTATATATCAATAGAACTAAGAGAATTAAATTGAAAAATATTATTTTATTATATAGATACTTATTTATTTTTTTATTAAAATATTTTTTCTTCAATAAAAAGCAATAAAAATTGAAACACTTCATTTTTGCAATTATTAGCAATAATGTGTTAATTAAAAAAAACATCTTTAAATAACATGTTATATTTTATTTTATTAAAAAAATAGTGATACTATTAAAAACGGTATCATCTCTTAATTTTTATTAATGATTTTTATCAATTTCTAACATATAGTATAATAAATAGATTTTATTTGATATATTAATATCAATAAAGTTTTACAATATATTACTACATTTAGATTATAATTGATATAAAGAATTAATTTGACATAAACAGAAGATAACATTTTATATAAAAAGAGATTGAAATTAAGTAAAGAAGTTAAACTAACAGTACATTAAAAAAGGTTATTAAATTATCTAATAAAGGTTTGAATAAGGTAATTTAAGTTGTAAATTTTTACAATACATTAATATATAAAAGAATTCACTTTTATAAAAGTATTAATATTCATTTATTAAAAAAAAATAAAATAAAATTAATATGTTATTTCTATATAGTTATTATTAAAAGTTGTTGTGTTTTATACAAATTAAAATAATTTTAAAAAATTTATAAATTAAAGATATTTTTTTTGTTTTTAATAATAAAAACTCTTTATAATCAAGGTAATATGATATATGGAATAAAATAAAAAAAGTAAATGTATTATTTCATTCAATTACGAAAATATTTTAATGTAGATTAGTGAAGCAGAAGAATTGACCAATTTAACCTTGATTTTTTTTAAATATCTAAATGTAACTATTTTTAAAACAATTTAGTCATTAATAAATTTTTTAAGATAATAAAAATATTATACATTAATTTGATAATGTCATTATAATCATCTTATTATTTAATATCTTATCATTATTTTATAAGTATCAAATATTCTTAAGATAAACAAGTTTAACCTTTTATTAAGACATCAGTTTATATTTTTTAATCAGAAGAAGTTTGATTCAATTTTTTTTATATTTAATTTTTTAACCTATTATTTACATTATTTGTAGTACATTAAAATAACAATTTTTTAAATAATGTTGTTATAAAAAAAATATTATCTTTTGTAAATAAAAGATTATTATACTTATTTTAATAATTAACATTATAAAAAATATTTAGAACAATTTTAAATTTTTTTATATATTTTTGATAAATTATATAATTTTCTTTTTTTTTATTTATTTAAATAATATAAATTTGTTTAAGGTTAAAAGAATTGTATGATGTCTTTGGAAAAAGATACTATTTCACAATCAAATTCAGCTGTTACTCATTCAATTTTAGATGAAAAATTTAAGTATGTTTTTATAGTTTAAAATTATTATTTTTTTTTTTTATAGTCCAAGAAATTATGATCATCTATGTGAATTAGCTGAATATATTCTTGAAATTGGTAAATTACCTAAAAAACCAATTATTGGTATAATATGTGGATCAGGATTAGGAGATATTGCTGAGATATTAACTGAAAAAATTACAATACCATATTCAAAAATACCTGGATTTCCAACAACAAAAGTACCAGGACATAAAGGTAATTTAGTTTTTGGTAATATGGGAAATAAATATGTTGCATGTTTACAAGGACGTTTTCATGCTTATGAACATGATATGAATATGGCTTTATGTACAACACCAGTTAGAATTCTTTCATTACTTGGATGTAAAGGAATTATTGTGTCTAATGCAGCTGGTGGTATACCAGATAAAGTTACATATGGTGATTTAATGCTTGTAAAAGATCATATTTTTATGCCAGGATTAGCTGGAATGTCTCCATTAGTTGGTATTAGTGATAAAAGATTTGGTCCAACATTTGTTTCAGTTCATGATGCTTATGATAGAGAATTTCGTTCAATCGCAAAAAATGTTGCCAAAAAAATTAATTTAAATTTAAAAGAAGGAATTCTTGTTATGAGTGGTGGACCACAATATGAAACACCTTCTGAAGTACGCTTATATCAAACTCTAGGTGCTAATGCTCTTGGAATGTCAACAGCTCATGAAATAACTGTTGCCAGACAATGCGGTTTACGATGCCTTGCATTTTCATTAATTACAAATATATGTAATTTAGAAGTTGATACTGCAGTCGAAGTTTGTCATGAAGAAGTTTTAGAAATGTCTAAAAAAGCAGGAGAAGTAGCCTGTAAATTTGTCTATGAAATTGTTAATGATTTAGTTCTCTAAATATTTTTTTTAATATCATTTTAAGTATAATAAATTATACTAGTTACATTGATTTATAATTGTTACATCTTTATATAATTTTTAATTTAATTAAAAAGTTGTCATTTATTTAACATATAGAGCAAAACTCCACTGTATACCTAATTTTTGTCCTAAGTCGATTCTCTTTAATTCCAACATTACATACATTTACTAGTAACATTTTTTTTTATTACTCTTTTCATTATTTAAATATAAATGAATTTAAAAATTAAAAAAGCCTTATTTTTATTTATTATTTTTGATATACTATTAACAACTATATATACCAATGAATTCAGTTTAACAGTTGAAGTTCCACCTGGAAAATTTCAATGTTTTTTTCAAACAATAGATAATCATAAACATAAACATATGGAAATTGACTATCAGGTTAGAAAAATATTTAATATTTTTTTGTCAAAATATTTTATTTAAAGGTTGTTGATGGAGGTGATTTAAATATTAATTTTATGTCTGTTCTTGGTGCAGAAGTATTAGTTCAAGAAGTTTCAAAAAAAGAAGGAAATCATAAGTAATAACAAAAATAAATTGATAATGTATATATTTATATAATTTTTATTTTTTTTTTAGAATTCCTCTAAAAACTTTAGGAGATTATCAATTTTGTTTTGACAATACTTTTTCTTATCAATCTCGCAAAGTTGTATTTTTTGAAGTTTATTTACTTGATGAAGATGGAAATATAGATGATGAAGCATTTGAAAAACATACATCAAATGATTTAAATGATGAAAGGGGTTTAGATAGTCTTGGAATGACAATAAATCAATTACGTAATTCATTTGAAAAAATAAAAAATGTTTTAAATAAAATTGAATATAATCAAGCACTTTTACGTGCATATGAATCTCGAGATAGAGCTATCTTAAGAACAAATTTAAGTAGGGTTAATTTTTGGTCAATAATAAATACAATTGTTATAATATTTGTTGGATGTTTACAAGTATTTATGATAAGAAGTTTATTTAATGAAAATTCAAAAATTGGCAGATTATTAAAAAAGACATAAAAAAACAATAATCTTTTCATTTAATTTATTTATGATATTAATTACATTTTTATATTCTTTCACTCAACCATGAATTAATTTTTTCAAAGCATAATATAGTTTTAAAAAACTAAAATCATAATGATAAAGTAAGCAAAAATGATCGCTTTATATATTTAAGAGCAAAAAATTTTAAGTTTTAATAATATAACTTAGTTACAAAATATCGTATTTAATATCTTTGTAAAACATTTTTTAATTTAATGAAAAACATAATTTATTTTTTTTTATTTTGTATAATAAATTGTGGCCATAAAAAGTACTCTTAAAATTTTTGTATAATAGTTTTAAAAGATAAAATTTTAAATCGAATGTTAATATAATTTTAATTTATTTTATAATTTTACACTATTTAATACCAATAGATAAGACTAGCTTTAATTTTTTTTTAAATAACAAAAAAGAAGTTAATCTTAAGATTGGTTATTTTATAAGCAAAGAATATATTTTTTTTTTAAAATTACTTTATACTCAGACATTTTTGATTATATAATAGTAAAAAAGTTGTTTTAATGTATTTTTGATCTCTTTCTATTAAAACAAATAATATATATTAATTTAATATTATTTTTTAATATGTATATTAATTTATCAAACTAGTTCATAAAATTAGTGAAAATGAAATAAAAATATAATTTATTATATTCAAAATCACTAGATTATCAATGCATTAATAGATGATTTGCTTAATATTAATCTGCCTTGTTGGAAACAATAACTTGGAATTGCAGAAGTTATTGAAAATAATAAAAATGCTCTTAATAAAATTTTTAATGATAAAAGTAATTAAGCTTATAAATTTCTAGTTGAACAAAACATAAAGAAAACTTGTATAATTGAAAGATAAGACTTTTGTAAACGATCATGTGAAATTACATAGTACATTTTTTTTCAATGTAGAAAACTTTTTTATAATATAAAGAAAATCAAGAGTCAGGAAAAGAAAACAGAATGTGGATGTTGTCTATTTTTTAACAACATTGCAGAAAATGATATATTTAATTTTTTTTAACCAATTTTTCATACCTGTTTACAAAATAATAATTAAGAAGAAATATATTTTATATCTCGTTTTACAATATAAAATTTAATAGTTACAAGTAGTCAGGAATATGGTTATCTGATAAGATAATACTTCATTAAATGGAATATTGTTGATATATTATTTAATAAATTGCTGATTTAGAAAAATTAAATTATTGAAATATTTTTTAAAGTAGCTATAATATGTTAATTTGTCGTTTTTTATTTTTAAATACATAAAAACAAATTATTTATCCTAGCAAAAAAATGTACTGTAGTATTTTTGATAAAAATAATTAAATTAGCAATTATAAAACATTTTTTTAGAGATTATTAAACATTTAGTTAATAAATAATTTTATAGGACCAAATAACATGGTAACAAGTTTTGATTATATTTTAAAAATTTTTTTGTGATTTAGAAAAACAAGTTGATATTAAAAAGATTTTAAACTAAATGGTAACTTTTCAAATAAATTATTCATATTATCTCTGTGTTATATTATATTTTTTATATGAAAAAATAATTATCATAATCCAACATTTTTCAAATACTTTTGAAATAATAAATTTAAATTTAAATTGTTGAATTAAAAATAGTTTTTATTTTTACAATGCTATTTGATATAAAAAAATCATTAAAAGTTAATTAATTTTTACAATGTATGTAATTGAACATTAATGAGAATTTTTTAAAGATATTATTTTTGTTAAAACAAATATTTTTTCCAACATTCTTCCGTTCTCAAGAAAAATAATTATATATGTATACTTAAATATATTTTGAAAAAATAATTACAGTAATGAATTTATCTTAAATCATTCCTTCAAGTAATTCATAAATGTTTTGTTTGTTTTTTTTAATAGAAACAAAATTTTTTCTTAAAAGTAAAAAAAAAAATTATTTTTTTAAGAATGTTTAAAGTAAGAACAAATTTTAAGATAAAATTATTGAAATT
Source organism: Strongyloides ratti (assembly GCF_001040885.1). Lineage (NCBI taxonomy): Eukaryota > Metazoa > Nematoda > Chromadorea > Rhabditida > Strongyloididae > Strongyloides > Strongyloides ratti. Next base: position 2,095,606 of record NC_037309.1, on the reverse strand, counting down.
TAAGAATTAAATTGAAACAGTAACATTTATGCAATATTTTTTATTACTAAAGATAAATTTATTTAAAAATCAATGCATTGTAAATTGAAACAATTTCTTTAACATCATATTTTAAAATTACATAAACATTGATAAAGGAAAAGTGTAATAAGAATTATATTATTTGGTATTTGCTTAAACAAATTTCATTAACATTGAAATAACAATCATAAAAAAAATAAGTTTAAAATTAAAATTAGGGAAAATTTAACAAAAATTTAAAGTTACACTGTTTTTAAAAGCAATTATAAAAGTTAGAAAAATAATTGTTATTAAAAAAAGAAACATATTATTTTAAAAAATTTGCTTCAAAGATGTAAATATTTTTAATCATACTAAGAAAAATGTAGTTCATGTAATTTTCATTCACAATTAAAAATTTTTATATACAGTTTATCCAGAGAACTATTAATAATTTTCAAATTTGTTTAAATGAAATTTAAAATTTGTTATCATATATCAAAGTTTTATATCATTTCCATTTAAATAGCATAAAAATAAAACAAAATGTTGACCTATGTTTCATATTTATAAAAATTTATACAATAAAATTAACACATAAATATTTGATCTATTTTTACAATTTTTACATTATCAAGCTTTCATTTTAACTGGTAAATTATTTGATAATAATTTAAGTAATTGTTATAAATTGATTTATTATTCAAATTTTATTAGTAACAAAAACATTGATTATTAATAAAAAAATTATTAAATAATTGCTTTTTTAAGATAATTTATTTATATTTATTAATGATTGCAATTATAATAATAAAAATATGTTTTTTATATATAGTTTTATTTAATGTTTGCCTTTTATAAAATTTTTCAAACATATATAAATTTAATTTTTTTATTAAACTTTCAAATATTCTTTATCATTTATAAAAGTTCAATTAAGAATATTAATTTTTTTTTAAAAGAGTTTAAAAAGGTAGATGGATTAAATAATTTATATCATTTTATCTATGATTAATTATATGATGAATATACGAAATTATATTAAAAATTTATTTTATAAATAAAAAATTAATTTTTAATCATTTAAAAACGATTTTTGATAAAAAAGAATCAAATAATTTCTTTTAAAATATTAATGTAAATGGTAAATTGCATTATTAGAATTTATAAAATTATTTTAAAAATAAACTTCATTTAATAGACTTAATTTTTAACTACCAAAATATATGAATCAAACATTAACTTCTTTAAAAATTTAAATAGCAATCAACTAATTTTATTAAAAAAAAGACTATCTTTTATGTAATTAACTCAATTTAACTTTTAAAATATAAATTTAATTTAAAATATTAATAAAATTACTGAATTAGACAGTATAAAATAATTAACTTTTATCTCATTATTATAAAAAAATATTCTCAAATGTATTAGCTTTAATTATTTTTTTATATGTTGATAATAATTTCATAATCAATAAGAATAATATTTTCTTTGTATTATAATTTAATTTGTGATTATTTATTACAACTTTTATCAAACAATTATTTTTTATAAAGTTTTAATAAAATAATCAAATTTTTTTAATAGAAGTTTTATTAACAAGATTTTGTTAAATATACATAAGAACAATATATAAATGTACTTTATGGAAAATAAAATAATTTTTTTATATAAAGTTTTACTAAAATTTATTGTAAAAAGCATATATTGTTTTTTTAAGCAGTTTCAATTAAAAAATATCATAAAAAAAATTTATTTCAATAGAAAAGTGTTTTTAATTTAGAATCCATTTTGTTAGTTTATTAAAGTTTTTTTAAATAAAATTTTTTTAATTAAATTAAATGTTTTAAAATTGTTTAGAATATTAATATTTTTTTTTAAATTAAATTAATATTAAATATTTATGTCATGAGATTAAAAATATAAGATAAATATTATTAAAAATAATAAAATCTATAAAAATATTTTATAAATTTTTTCAAAATCTGAAAAGTAATTTTTTTTTCTATTAAAAGATTAATCTAATCCAATGTTTTTGGTTTTTACTGATGTTTGTTTACTATAAATATAAAAATTTTGTTACAAAGTAATGGAAGAATGTATTATCTTTTAAAGACATTAAAATAATTCATTCTTATAAAATAAATCTTATAAAATTTTTAGATACTTAAAACAACTGTTTCTAAAATTTTTATAATATTTTCTTACTTTTTCTTTATTGTAAGTTACTTGTAATATATTAATAGTCAATATAATAAAATTACTTTTCTTAAGTATATTTTTAAATATAAACAAACCAAATGAATAAACATAATTTTAATTTAAATAATTACATTCAGTTAAAAAAATAAAAATATATATATACTTTATATATTCAAATTAACAATTTTATTCATGCATATAGTATCATCTGATAAACTATCTAAAAAAATATCTTCTAAAATTTGAATAAAATTTTTTTTAATAATTTTTAAACAATTTTCTAAATTTTGTTTAATTTACTCAAAAAAATATATTAAACTTAAAAAGAAAAGAATAAACATGTAACAAATGAATATATTGATAAATTAAATAATTTTTTGTTTTATTTTTTTTTAATAATTATAGTAAAAAAAAAACAACAACCATAAATACAGTAAAGATGATTTTACCATATATTTATTTGATTTGAAAACATTTTAAAATTACTATACTTTTTAAATTTTTATATTTAAAATGTTATAAAAACAATTATAAAATCACTTTTATTTATTAAATTGTAATATTAAAAATATTATTAAATATTTATCTAAGTAAAAATTATTTAAATATTTTCCCTAATAATTTACATAAAAATGTTTTATACAATTTAATTTACAAATAAAATAAAAATTGCATATATTAAATTAATTTTGTGACTTGAAAGAAATTATAATGCAAATTTAATCAATTTTTTTTATCTAATTTTATTAAAGTTTTTTTTTTATTATATATAAAGAAATTTTATTAGTTTAACAAGGTAAAAAGTTTAAATATATTTTTGAATTTTAAATAAACTGATGGAAAATAGCTTTAAAATATTAAAGCATTAAAATTTATAAATATAACTGATTATTGAAATGGACTTAAATTAACAAGCCTTTGCCTCATTTCAGATGTTCCTTGATAGACATTGTAAGGCAATTGATAACAACTACAAGAGCAATTTGATATTGTATCAGGTTCCACATTTATTGGGGTTTCTTCTGTCTCACTACTGGTACCAGTTGAAGACTTGCGATTACGAAGAAGTAATAGCTTACCCGTTCTACCATTATTCTTTTTTTGCAAATTATTTATACTCATTAATCCACGTGCTGCTAGTTTAGCTTCTCGTAAATCTCTTTTTTCATCTTCTGTATTTAATGTTAAGAAACGTAATACAAGAAGATTCATAGCAGCTGAGATAACTGTCAATCCAAAAAGTATGAATACTAGTGAAAACACTACATATTCTGGTCTATTTTGTAATGCTCCATCTTTTTGTAATGCCACAAAATCTCCAAAACCAATTGTAGTTAATGTTACAAAACAATAATATAAACTATCAAAATATGACCAATCTTCATAGATATGAAAAACAAGAGCTCCAGCAGCAATAAGAAATGTTCCTAATCCGGAGCAAATTATTATAAGATCAATATGTGTTACTGTTGGATTTTTACCAAAACATTGTTTAGAACATTTTAAAACTCTTGCGGCAAAAGTATTTAGACGTTCACCTATACTTTGAAACATAACAAGACCTAATGGTATACCAGCTAAAGCATAAAACATACAAAATGTTTTACCACCAATAGTTATTGGTGTTGAATGTCCATAACCTAAAAATAATAAATATAATTAAATAATATTTTTTTTTTGTTTTACCAATTGTTGTAATAACAGTTGTGGCAAAATAAAATGCACCACTAAATCTCCACTGATGACCAGCTTTATGTGGAATAGATTTTACAATAATTGATTCAAGAACATTATAATCATTTATAGATATATTATATTTATCAATAATTCTTTTTTTAGCATCTTCAACTTGTGCTCTCTATAAATAATATATATGTATAATAAATAAATATATATATATATATATATATATATATATATATATATATATATATATATTTTATTTTTATATATACCTGAAGTAATTCATTTTCAGATTCTAATGCGTCAAATACAGCAGCTCCTACAAGAAGATAAGTGAGAGTACATACAATAAGTGATAATGTTCTGACATTTTGACGTTTCATTCCACTTCATTTGTTAAAATTAGAAATTTGATATATTGTTATATGATAGCGTGATACGCAAAATTGCAATTTTTTATTTTTAATTTTTTTTTTTTAAAATATTTTTAAGAATATTTAAATTGGGAATATCTAAAATAAATATATTTATAAATTTAATGAGTATAAAAATTTAAATGCACGAAAAATAGGTAGTTTAAAATACTATTACTTTATCTTCCTTAAAATAAATATATAAAATAAGATATTGTAACTAGAGAGACAACAAAATTTAAAATGACTATAACTTAAACAAATAGTTTTTTTATTAATTAAATAAAGATATAGGATAAATCTTTTAATGTCTAAATCTTTCACAATATTATTTTATATAAAAAAAAAATTTAGAAAATTAAAAATATTTTATACATAATAAGATTAGCATGTTAATTTTTAATAAATTCATTTTAGAAATATTTAAATATAAAATAAAAATTATTGAAAATGGGAAGTATTTCTAAAATACATTATTTTAACAATACTTAATAATACATGTTAAATACATCAAAATAATTATTTTCTGTTCTTCATAAATTAATCAATCTGTCATTTATAATGATTAATAATAATAGAAACAGAATGTTTATAAAAAAAAAATAAAAATAGATCAATAATATTATATTTATATAAAAGCTTTATTTTTTAATCATTAAATATTTTAAAAAAATTTATTTTTAAATATATAATTTTTTGATATAAAAATAAATAGTTATATAACTATTGTTTTATTTTAAAAATATATTTTAATTGAAAATTTAATAAATTTTAAATGTTATAAACTTTAAATTAGTTAATTAAAGTTTAGTAGTTTAATATTAAATTTTCTTTAAAACATTTAGTTTTACAAGTAACACTATGTATAAAATGTTTTTTTTTATAAAAAGCAAATACATCTAAAAAAAATATATATAATGAAAGTTACAAATATAAGAAAACATAGAATAAAAATTTCTTAAGATAATTGTGTAGTAATAGCAAAAATTTAGTTGAGTATATTATAGTTATAATTAACAATTATCATAGTAGTAATAATATAAAAATAAAATAAAAATATTTTATTTGCTATTGAAGTACTTCCTGCAATTTTTAATATTAATAGGTTACAAAAATATTTAATATATATAACTTTATTTATGTAAAAAAAAATACATAACATAAAAATGTTTTTTATCATTGATTTTTAATGCTTTTTTTAACATGGTGGATTTTTAGACAAACTTAGTTGTTTTTAAAAGACCAAAATAAACATTAGCTAAAGAGAGAGTTATAAAGATTATTTTGCCTGCAATTATTCATCATGTCATAAAAAACAGTTTGTAAGAAAGATTGATATGATAATACATTATTTAAATATATATTCCCTTCTTTTATATGATCTTTAAAAATATAAAAAGAAATAAATTTATTAATGTCTTTTTTTTTTAAATTAGTAATAATAGTAAAATTATTATAATCTTGTAAGTAAGAATATATTTTGAGTGACAAAGTAGTTTATACAAATTTTTTTCTATTTATTATATAAAGTTTTAAAAAAATAAAAACGAAACATCAAAATACATTAATTTTAAAAAGAAAAATTAGTGTTAATTTAGTAAATTTTTTATTTCAATCTTTGTGTATTTATTTGTCAATATCTATATATAAAAATAACTAAATGATGTACCAAGACAGATAGAAAATTTAACTTAAAATATTATAAAAAAGGATGTTAGATTAAGGATATCAATGTTCTTCCTTTATATATTCTTTATAAAAGAAATATAGTTTATCATGGTTCAATTAAAAAAAAAATTAAAAAAATTTAATAAAATATAATAAATATACATTGACTTTAAAGTACATAATGTTTAAATGAAAAAATATATTTTTTTTTCTATTATTATTATTTTGTTGGAATAACTTATAAAGATATTTATACCTATTTATTTACAAAACAAAGTTTGGTTATAATAATTTTATTTTCCATTATTTTATTAAACCAAAAAGAGAATAAAAACGTACTACTTTATGTATGCCTCTTGCAACTTTAATATGTTACTCTTTTTATCTTATACAATTACATTTTCTTTTTACTCAAACATTATTAAAATTACTTCTCATCAAATATTAGATAAACCAAAAGACTCTGGATGAGAGTGAAAAACTCTAAATATTAAATATCTATTCTTTTTTACCGACAATATTATTCTTACATATTTTCTTATTATTATATATCATATTCTCATCCAACATAGTAAAATTCTTTTATAAATTTAATTTTAAAAATGCTATAAATTAAAAAAGAAAAATAAAATAAATGATAATAGATTATATGAAAAAGTATCTATAAAACAAAGAAAATAAACATTCATTGTTTGGTACTTTAAAATTATAAATGTTTTAATTGATATTGACAATTGACAATTGTTTATAAGATATTATTTTGATTTTTCAATTTATGAGTACAATCTTTTAAGCATTATATTTTCATCAATCATTCAATATATTTATTTCTTCTTTATTTTAATAAAAATATTTTTCTAATAATATTATATAAGAAAATTTTTTTTTTTTGATTTATTAATTATTATTAAATATAGATGATTATTTATTAAAAAATAATGGTAAAATAATAAAGAAATTCTTAATTTTTTATTAATAATTTAGTATATTAATTTTTAATGTAAAATATTTAATTAAAAAAATATTATTAATATAATTGGTTTTAAAATTGAATTAGTAAATATTTATTTTGATAAAAGAAATAGTTTTAAACAAGATTTATTTATTCATTTTAATCAAAATATATTTAAAAAGAATAAATTTATCATTTAAAAAATTGTCTTAATCATTATAAAAAAAAGTAAGTTACAAAATAAGGTAAAAATTAAATCATAAAACAAATATCGTTTAAAAAAATTCTTATTATCAATTATAATTAGAACTGTAATAGTTGTTAAACGGAATATAAAAAAAAATAAACTGATTTAAAATATCATTTTGCAGTACTGGAAAAATATTTTTTTTTTAAAACATAAATAATGAGATCTTGATAAAAATAATAATTATTAATCTTTACTTATATCTACAAGATTTTCCTTTATTTTATATAATTCCATTAAACCATAATTATTTTCACAACATTTTTCACGCCAATGTTTTTCACATAAATCTTTTTTACAACCAACACAAAAAACAACATCAGCAATCTTGTTACAATTTTTGCATATATTTTTACTATACTTAAGTTTATTTTTTTCAAGATTAAAAAAATGACCATTCATATTTTCGACTGCTTTCATGTATAGTATATTAAAATGTGTTGCCATAACTGAACCATACAATTTATGATTTATATGAGTTAATTTTAATGCTTGTATTTTTATTGAATCTTCCATAGCAATACGTAATATTAGTTTTTCAAAACGCCTGTCAAATGTCATTGATTTTAGGCAATTTTTGATAATGTCTACAATTTCAGGAAGTGACATATTCCTAAAAAACATAATTATAATAATGAATTATTAATAATGATTTACTTTATGTCAATATTTTTTATAAAGTTTGAACAATTTTCAATAAGACTTGGTACAACATATTTTGTAGATAGACGCATTATTAATGCAACATTATCATCTGTAAATATTAAATAAATAAAAAAAAATAAAAGTAAATGTCAAAAAAAAAAAATTAAAAATTTATAACTTACAGGAAATATTTTTTGAATCTTGTAGACATTTTAAAAATATATCAATATCAATTGGTTTTTCATCAACAATATCCTTTTTAATACCATATTTTGAGTCAATTGTATATGATGAATTTATAATTATTTTAAATAATGGTGAAACATTTATTAAAAAGTCTTTATCCAAAACAAAGATTTTATCTTTAACATGAAATATAACTTTATTTGATAAAAATTTTTTTGAAACTGAATTATTATCAGTTTCACTATCTGAAGACATCACTTTTTCATCCACCATTTTTTCTACTTTGTTATCATTTTTTATTTTATTTTTTTTATCATGAGGAGGACTATCTTTTTCTGGTGGTAAATTATAAACAACAGTTTTTGGTTTTTTTAATACTAAACTCATAATAAAACAAAATAATGAACCTAAAATTAGAATATATGAAATAAAAAAAAAATTAGTTAATAAATAGATAAAATTAAATGACAATGAAATACATTAAAAATTATAATAAAATTGTTTAAATAAATAAAACTAAAAGAAAATTAAACAATATTCTTATACAAAATCAACTTAACGCATTTTATTTACAGTATATAACGATCAAAAAGTAATATCAAGTAGGAGAATTTGATGATTTCGAATAAAAAAAATATGGATAAATAAATATTATAAAATATAAATGAAAGTATAATAATATATAAAAGTGAATTTAAGTAAACTATGGAAATAACTAATAGCATTTATAAAATTATCTAAGGTGTGAAAAGTCAAGATGTTGATAAAATAATTAAAAAAATTGTTAAAATTTTTATAAATATTTATATTAACATTATTATTTATGTTACATTCTTTTATTTATTTATATATAAATTAAAATAATAATAATAGTTACTGGCATTTTATTAAATTATCTATTTTTTATATTTAGTAATATTGTAATAATCACGAAAGTTATAATTGACGTAAAATATTCATGCAATAAAGTACGTAATAAATAAAAAGAAAAGTAAATAAAAAAATGTATAAACATATTTATTATCATAATAAGTATAAAAAAGTTATTATAATAATCGTGAAAAATTAAGAAATATATAAATATAATATGAATATTTAAAATTGCATTTACCATATTGAAGAATATTATATAAATTATGTACAAAATATAAAATTTTTTATAAATTTAAATAGTCATTAAAATATAAGAAAAAAAAAAGATAAATTTTGATAGTAAAAATATTTCATAATTTCAGAATATTAAATTGTCATATATCTTTACATTGACAAGTTAAAATGAAAAGGTATTATAGAAAAAAAAATGACATTTTTGTGGATTTTATTTTTCTACATTATAAATGGAGTAAAAATATTTATGATATATAGTTAATACAAAAATATAAATACTCTTTATAATATTAAATGTTTATAATATTAAAAATAAAATGCTTGATAACCAGTAAGTGGAATGATATTTAATAACAAAATTCAACAGTTTTTAAAATATATGTACAATGTACCTAAAATTTGCCAACAAAATATTTATTTGCCGTTTTAACTTTAGCAAATATAACATTGTTTTCTTTAATTTTAAAAATTTAACACTATCTCAATTTTAAAACAATAGATAAATATTTGTAACAATATCAAAAAAAAAAAAAAATTATTTCTTCTCTTAGGATCATACACCATTAATTTTTACATTAAAATGCTATCAAATTTTGTCTCATTATGAGGAATTTTATTAGATATATATTTTTCAATAAAAATGTAAGAGTATATTGAAAATTATAAAAATAAAGTGATAAAAAAAAAATTCTTTTTATATTAAATAGCAACAAATTATTTAAATAAAAACAATTATTATTATTGTTGAAAAAATGTATAAATTTTTCATAAATACACACATATATCTAATTTTTTTTTAATAATAACTAAAGATATTTTAACTGATAAATATGTTGTAATTTATAAGTGCAATCAAATTTACTTTTTTACGTTAAATGTTATTTAACATTTTCTTTATTTTTTTTTATATTTGTTTAAAAAAATATGCTGATCTTTGGTTTATTTTCTTTTTCTTGATAATATATCTTTTAGTAACATTTTAATAAAATAAAAAAAAATTATTTTAAAGTTAAATTTTAACATTGTTTAGTATAAAAATATATTTTTGTAATAGATATAAAGCAACAATTAACATTATAATATAAATCTTTTTTTCTATGATAGTTTAAAAAAATTATTTTAAATATAAATATCAGATAAACATAAAATTTTATGCTTGAAAAAAATATTAAAATTTACCCTTTATTTTTTTTTTTTTATTTTTCCATATATTATATATGTAAAAAGTTAATATGCAAATAAAGTTTATGTAATCTTTGATAATTTTTTTCTTTTAATGTCATTTTGCAGTTAACTGAATCTCAATTACATGACAGTGTTTTGTTCATAAAAAGGAAATACTATTTAAATATTTGAAAGATATTAAAAAGTACTTCAAAAATTCTTTTAAAATATTGTATGTATCCAGTTTTTAATCTTTTTCAGGAAAGTAAGAATAATAGCTTTACCAATTATAATAAAAAAAAGAATAAAAAATCAATAGGATAAAAAAATATTTATTTTAGTATAAAATACAAGAA